>NW_006922421.1:245283-245905 GCF_000298275.1 Orycteropus afer afer
CAGACCACATCCCAAAGGCAGCTACCCAGCTGCTTGTGGTAGATCCCACCATGGAGTTGATTGCCAGTCTCTTCATGGGGAATAACTACCACCACCAGCTGCCCAGTCACTCAACCAGGCCCAGCCAAGTTGACACACAAACATAAGCACCACAGTCGGTTTGGTGAATTTTTAAGACAGATATTCCTCTTTGAGAAAGTTATAATGATAACAATTTGCCACTATCTTACATATTTATTTTTATGTTCATTTTCGATTTATAGGTCTTAGTTGTAGAGGCTATCTTTTGTCCACTTTCCAATATACTCAGAGATGAACAGGTATTTAATAAATAGTAAGTAGTCTTCCTTAGGAGTTCATAAGTTAGTCTATAATTAAATAATAACCAGGCTCAGTGTTCCCTGGTTGAGTGCTCTTCAGTATTTGCTGTCTCCAGAAGGCTTTCTAGCATTATTGGTGATAATTCTAATTTTTTATTACTAGCTAGCCAGTTTCCTATTATATCTCATGATTAATACTCAGTAAGCATTTGCATGAAAAACATTTTGATAATGCTCAAGCAGATGCCATTCAATCTGTTGGGACTCACCCCAATAAAGAGGTGTTCTCTTAGCTCCCCTAA
>NW_006922421.1:246575-254648 GCF_000298275.1 Orycteropus afer afer
TCAGTGACTGCATTAGAAGAAGCCTTTCATCTCTCTTGCTCAGAAGCCAGGTGTCCAGCACTGGCCCCACTGCTGGCCGTTGGAGCCATGGTGCCCTGTGCACAGACCAGAGCCCAGAACATGCAGGGACTTAACAACAAACCTGCCCTGAATGACTGGCTTTCCAACTTTCAGCATTGGAGCAATAACAAAATCATTCATTTCCTTTTGTTCTGTATCTGGCTGAAGGTGAAAGGAAAAAAAAAGGGGGGAAGAGGGGAGGGGAAGCCTGACCAGGAAGAAGCAGTGGGGAAGGTCTATCTGGATTTGAAGATTTCATTTTTCAGCTGAATTTTCCTACCCACACCCATGTTGAGAAACTTTGTAACCTCAACGCTCATCCTTTCATTTTGCCCCTTTACTCCAAACTGCCTCTTTCTAAGCTTTGTCCTCAGTATACTCTCTGTCTCCAATTAGCTTAACAGTTATTCAATATTAACTGGCCCTAAGTGCAAAGCACAGGAGCTCTGGTGGCATAGTGCCTAAGGCACTTGACTGCTAACCAGAAGGCTGGCGGTTCAAACCCACCAGCCACTCCTCGGAAGAAAGGTTGGGCAATCTACTTCCGAGGTCATAACTGCCTCGGCAACCCAAGGAGGGTTTGCTATGAGTTGAGGCCAACTCGATGGCACATAACAACAACAACAACAACAAAGTGCAAAGCACAATGCCAGGTCCTGGAGTGAGCCCAACAGAGCATAATATACATAATATACAAACATACTTGTCTTCAAGGTGCTCACAGAAACCTTAAGATAATACTAGATGTACACTAAACATCACTACCACCATAAGAGGTTATATTAAATGTCAAATAAGGTTGACAATGAGTTTCTACAGGTCTTCAGAGTAAGCAGAGAGAATAGCACTGTGGACAGGGACACTCCTTTCCAATGTTATGAAAAACTTTTGTTTAGTACCTTTTTTTTTTTTCTTTTTTAAGTTTCCTTTTTCTCATGTTGGTTACTTGTTTTCTTTTGGCTTTTTCGTTAAATTGCTGATTTTGCTAGGCACGTATTGAATGTTCTAGGCACTTGGTAAATGGAATCATTAGGCCTCAGAATTTTTCTCATGAGTGAGAGAACTTTGCAGCAGTGAAGTTAGGAGACCTGCTTTCCCACGGAGAAGTCTGATAAAAGATGGAGCAGGAAAACCAAGCACAACTTATTCTAAGCATCTGAATTGCAGAAGACCCTTTTCTGGTGAATAGTTTTAAAGCTGTTCTGATAGGTTTTAAGGCAACTGTTGCCAAAGCAGTTGGTTCCGTTAGTTCCAGATAACACAGGAGCAGAATTCAGATTAGGCCATCGGTTTTAAATAAACAAGCGAAATGAAATCCTATCCTCACAAGTATACACAGTGAGCATCCAAGTCCCAGGTTTTGCCCCTTACACCACAATCCCAAGTGTAAAGCAATTAGACTCTTTTCCTCTAGAAAAACATAATCTTACCATTTCCTCTGCTCCTTCAACTGAAGGAAAGTCAGAGCCATGAGACATTCTTCCAGGACAAAAAGGAGTAGGGGGTGGGGGTGGAGACTGGCCTATGTACTAACTTGACTGGGAGCCTCATAACTTCTTAAAAAGCTGAGATCACATGCCTCTAGTTTTCTTTGTTTCATTTTCCATTTTGCTTTTGGAGTCACCTTCTCATTCCCTGTACGTATTTTGGATTTGGGGTTTGCCTCTTTCCCACCATCCAGGCTTTCTTTGCTGATTCTAAATGTAGCTTTGGAGGAGCACAGATAAGATAAAAGAGAGGCACAGTGTGAGGATGTGCAACATTACAGTGCGTCCAGTGCTCTGCTCCTGGCTTACCCAGCTGCCGAGGCCAAGCGGGGCACTTCAGTACAGCCTGTTTTAACCTAAGACAGGTAATACTTTCCCACCCTTCATGGAAAAGGCAGTTCAATTTTTTTCTTTATAATTTGCCCAGCAATGTTATTTGTACATGGTAAACAAGAGAGTGGTTATTTGAAAGCATGAGTTAGATCATATTTATACAGTAGAATTGTAGAAATACAGAAGATAAGATACTTGTACGAAGAAGCTTTGGGACAAGCTCTCTGACCCACCCAAGCCAATGCCCTGCTTAATTATGAGGTCAATACAGGTTGAATATGAAGAAGATATAACAGAGGAAGTCCTTTTTTTTTTATCTGACTAGAGTCTGTCTTTTGGGAAATGATCAATCTTGAATTTTGACTTCCTGCCCCCTGTTGTCTTCCTTCTATATGAAGTAAGGGAACTGCCTAGAATTGTTTTGGCCCCTCTAGATCAATGGTTGTCAAACTTTAGTTTGTACATGCAGTCCCTGGGTTGTAAACCAGATTCGTTCCTAAGTGTGTCTTTGAATTTGTAGGCAAGTTAGAACAGGTGCATATAGTTATTTAGCCTTCCTTTACTTAGTTCAAGAAGGTGTCCTTGTACAATGTTTGTATATGTGTATTTGTATGTGCCATAAGAATATCCAGGTGTATAATAGAGCTGACAAAGAGCAAAGTTGTGGTGGCTTCTTGGCCACAGCCAGCTCCCCAGAGGGAGCGAATAGTGGACCTGTGGCCTCGGGGCCATGGTCACAGGGGACATCAAGCTCAACTGGCATAACATATTACACTAAAACATTTTTCCACATCCTACTTTGGTGAGTAGCGACTAGGATCTTAAAAGCTTGCAAGTGGCCATCTAGATGCAACTAAGTGTCTCTCCTCATCCAGAGCAAAGAAGAATGAAGAAAACCAGAGACGCATGGAAACAATAAGTCCAAGGGACTGATAGACCATGTGATCCTCAGCCTATATGACCATGAGACCAGAAGAACTAGATGGTGCCCAGCTACCACCATCAACCACTCAGAGGGGGATCTGTGTAGGAGATCCTGGATAGAGTAGGAGAGTAATGTGGAACAAAACTCAAAATCATTAAAAAAAAAAAAAAGATTTTCTGGTCTGGTCTGATAGAGGCTGGTGAAACCCCTGAGACTATGGCCTCTAGCTGTCCTTCAGATTTGGAATTGAGCTCACTCCTGTGGCTTCCAGCCAAATAAAAGACGGCATATGGGCTGAATATTTACATCAGGTAGATACACTCCTTGGAGAGATCAATCATGAGAGAACAGAAGGGCAGTGTATATACAGGGAGACCACTCCGGGGGTGGGAGAGTGGGAGTCCATGGGACAGAAGGACACAGGGAAGAAGTAACTGCCAGGAGGAAGTACAAAGAGAGCTGTTACATTGTGAGGAATTGCAGTCAATGTCATGAGACAAAATGTATATGACTGCTGTATGGAAAATGAATTTGCTCCGTAAACTTTCACCCAAATCACAACAAAAATTGAAAAAAAAAAGAAGAGGAAGGTTTTCTTGTGGCACAGTGGTTAAAGCTCTCAGCTACTAAACAAAAGGTCAGTGATTCAAACCCACCAGCCACTCCACAGGAGAAAGATGTGGCAGTCTGCTTCCACAAAGATTTACAGCCTTGGAAACCCTATAGGGCAGTTCTATTTTGTCCTATTGGGTCACTGTGAATCAGCATCGACAGCAGTGGATTAGTGCAAGAAAAGGCTGGAAGCCTTTGCAATGATTTAAAAGGTGCACATGCAGCAAGTGAAGGTGATTGTGATGAAGAATTTGTTGTGAGTAAGGGTTGGTTCAATCGTTTCAAAGTGAGGGCAAGTTACATAACGTTAGGAGCAAGTACGAGTTGTCATAAGTTAGATGTTTGTAACTGTAAATGTAACCCAAAGCTTACTGTATGTGCATTTGGAAGCAAGCATTTCCTCTCTGGGAGCCTGGGGAAATGTGGCTGATAATTGATCAAGTATAGAATTCAAGTTTCAAATTTCTTTCCCTTCTGCATTTAGACAATATTGCTCCATCCACTTCATGCATCTAGTACTGCTGTTTTGTGTTACAAGGAGACTTCCAGTTTCTGTAATACAGATATTAACTCCCATCTCAAGCAAAGCACAATCAACATGGGCTTCAAGATCCATCAGCCAAACCTGAACCTGGAAATACCACTGAAGTGAAAGAGAAATTTTGGGTTACCAGAAAATAGCTAGAAGCTTAGGAAATTGCGAGGGGCACAGGACACTGGGACCTGATCAGGGAAACATAGGAAGAGGAAAGGGGCCAGTCCCAGGTGCCTCACGTGACTAGGAAAGCTTTCCAGTCAAGTCCAACTCTCTGCACCATGTTGACTTCATCAAATTGGTGCCTATCCTATTATAATTGCAAAGCAGGAAAACAGCGCCTCAAGGCCAATAGCTTTTGTGGGGAGGGGATGGTATACAGCAGTGCTAGATGCTGGCCTGGATAAGGAGAGGAAACTACAGGTCCATTCCTCTGCCCTGAGGGCTGTAGTAGTAAGACCTATGGGGCAGTTCTTGCATGGATACGGGTACACTGAGATTTTCTAATGGGCAAGGTTCTCTGGCTGAGGATAGGGAGGAAATGAGGAAAGGATGAACCTAGATTGTAATCCCAAAGTTTCTCTACTCTAGTGCTTGAATTATCCACCATCCTCACCTCTCCCATCTTCTCACCTCCCACCTACTCCCCAACTGAACAATCACAATTAAAAAAAAAAAAAAAAAGCCATAACAAAGAAAGAAAAATCATATGATCTCATTAAATGCAGAACATTTGACAAAATCTAATATCCATTCCTGATATTAAAAGGGGTGGGGAAGGGTACTTTTTCAACCTGATAAAGGGTATCTACAAAAGAACAGATCATGAACAGCACGGTAATCATGAAAGACTAAATGCTTTTCCCCTAAGATCAGGAACAAGGCAAGAATGTTCACTCTTACCATTTTTATTTAGCTGGGGGTTATATTGAAGTTTCTATCCAGTGCAATGAGGCAAGAAAAAGAAAAGATATCAAGATTTGAAAAGAAGTAAAAGTGTCTTTTCATATGTGTCTGATCATATATGTTGCTCTGGTTACCTAGTGCCACTCTGGCAGGAATATACCACAAACAGGATGGCTTGAAAAAACAGGAGGTTATTCTCTTATAATTTGGAGGCTTTAATTCTGAGTTCAAAGTGCCAGGCTCTAGGGGCTGGGTGAAAGCCCCTCAACCTTGGGCTTCAGCTCTGCCTCCTGATCCCAGCCCACTGAAGCTAGAGGCTTTTCTTCACTCAGACAGCTGCTGGCTGCTGAGGCTGACAAGCCCAAAGTTGACAAATAAAAGGCACAGTCCTGATGTTACCAAACCACATGGCAGGCCATTATTCAAGTTCTTTGAAAGTCCCAAGGTCAGCAGAGTATGTCAGGCTGCTGAACAATGACACGACTACATAAAGGGTTCAAGCATGCCACAAGCTAGAGACCATTCCCCAAGGCTTCTCCTTATATACAGGAAGCAGGTCACATCCCTAAGACAGCTACTCAGCTGCTCATAGTAGATTCCATAATGGAGTTGGTTACCAGTCTCATTGTGGGAAATACCACATCCAGGCCCAGCCAAGTTGAGACCCAAACTTAACTATCACACATGTAGATAATTCTAATGAATCTACAGAAAAAGTTACTAGAACTAGTGAGTTTAGCAAGTTTACAGTATACAAGGCTAGAATTCAAAATCATTTGTGTTTCTATATTCTGGCAACAAACAATCAGAAACTGACATTTAATATAACAGTATTATTTACAATTGCCTCAAAAATATGAAATACAAACAAATGTGTAAGATCTGTGTCAAAAACTGTAAAACATTGCTAAAAAAAATTAAAGAAGACCTAAGTAAATGGAGAAGTACACCTTGTTCACAGATTAGAAGACTCAATATTCTTAAGATGTCAATTCTCTATATATTGATCAATAGATTTCAATGTCATTACAATCAAGATCCCAGTAGGGAGATGTTCCAATTCTAGGTCAAATGGAATAAGCACACTCATTGTTTTTCCCAATGAATGCAGCTATAAATCTTGGGCAGAATGCAAGGAACATCTATTTGAAGACTCTGGGAGTAAGCAGAAGCAAGCAGATTGAGGACGAAGAACATATATGAAGAACTAGCCAACCAGCAGTGACTTTACTATAGTTTTTCTACTGGTAGCCCCCAACCTGATTTCAATGCAGTCCAAAACCCAATGTGGATATGGACAGGGGTGAGAGAGCTCTAGCAGAAAACTCTCTAGTCTGACCTGAGGAGCAAGAAAGAGTTTTCTTAATGCTCTTCAGCTATGAACTGTATGCTTTAAAAAAAAAAAAAAAAAAAAACACAGTATTTTATTATGTTTTTGTGAAAGTTTACACAGCAAACTATGCTCCTATTTGACAATTTCTATACAAATTTTTCAGTGACATTAGTTACTATTTTTCACAATGTGTCAACAATCCTCTGATTGTTCCATTTCCAGTACTTTAGTTTCCTTGCCTCCTCATCTCCTTATCTTTGCATTAGGGTAAAGTTGACCTTTTGGTCTCATATAGATGGTTTTTCAGTAGAGCACCATAGTTATGAGTATTTTGTATCCAATTTATGTGCCACTCTGTTATTTCAATAAAAGGTGATCTCAGGTGATGGTTTTGGTTCAAGGTTTAAAGAATATCTCTGAGTGATGGTCTCAGGGAGTCCTCTGGTCTCAAATGATCCAGTAAGTCTGGACTTTTTTTTAAGAATTGGGATTCTGTTCCACTATATTGAGTTCCTTTTAACAAGAATATATAATTTAAAAGGTTTTTGCTATCTCAATTAGGATCTTTTTCATAACTATTCATTCTTGTTTCCTCAATCTCTCCAAATATGATAAATATTAAAAAAAAAAGAAAACCACCTTACTGTCACCAAGTTGATTCTGACTCATAACAACCCCTATTGGGTTTCCAAGGCTATAAATCCTCCTACAGAGCAGCTGGTGGGTTTGAACCACCAACCTTCTAGTTAGTAGCCAAATGCCTCCTCCATTGTGCCACCAGAGCTTCTTATAATAAATACAGTCATTTAAAAAGTTATTTTCTTGAAATTCAAAATGGAGTCTCACCAGTGAGCAGCACGCTTTTTCCCTCTGGCATTTAAGAACTTTGAAAACTAAGTACAATAGTTTGAATTAGGAACTTTGGTGCTCTGAACAGCTCACTGAATCAGAGTGCACCAAACACAGAAGAGCAGAATTAGAGGAAAGGCATAGGGAGATTATTTAGGAAAGAGCTACTGGTGGAGGACGGATGGGCACCTGAGAGAGACCATTGGAATCTTCCCTGGGGCAGTCACTGTCTGCCAGGCAAGGGTGGCTGCCTGAGATCCCCGAGCCAAGAAGGAAGACACCTTACAGCAGCATATCAGCGACCACTACAATATTCCAGAGGGAAGCTGCCTCCAGCAGCTGATTTTGTTGGTAATTTGGGTCATCTGGGTGCAGGTGGGCATGGGCACCACTGCTGAGATTCAGGTGGAGAACTCACTGTTGCGCCAGAAAGGCTAGCTCCCTCCTCTCCCAGCAGATCACAGAGCGGGCTTGGGTCAGACTGGGAGACACCATGCTTTTCTTTGCCACGGATATCGGGACTGCAGGTCACTAGCAAGTACTCCCCTGACTCCAACACAGCTGAAATTGTGCGCATCTTTTGTGCCGCAGGTGGGCGGTATCACAAACTCCGGAGCCGGCCATTAGCGGTCTGGTGGAATTGTGTTAGCACCGCAGGCAGACGGGGCACGGAGAGCTAAGAAACCGCAGCTGAGTGCAGTCCTCCGAATTTTGCCTTGGAGCTGTTCTTTGGCGCTGTGGGGCCACGGAGGCGGTGTCTTTGAATATGCCTGAAATTGGCGGAAATTTGTGACACCCTAACTATGGGAAACTTTCCTGAGGTTGAGCCGCGGTCTTGCAAATAAATACGTCATCAATAATAGCCTGCTCAAAGCCCTAGAAACCAATCCTAGCAACACCAAGCTTTCCTTCTTCTGCTCCCACCTTCTCTGCCAATAACTTCACTCATTCAAAAGAAGAAACGATATTCAGCCAATTACCATAAAACCTCCTACTTTGAACTCTAAACCCTCTTTACGAAAAATAGAAACAT
>NW_006922421.1:259620-292473 GCF_000298275.1 Orycteropus afer afer
CATGAACAGACACTTCACCAAGGAGGATATTCAAGCGGCCAACAAACATATGAAGAAATGCTCATGATCACTAGCTATTAGAGAGATGTGAATCAAAACAACAATGAGATACCATCTTGCTCCAGCACTAGTAGCAAAGTTCAATGAGACAGAAAATAACAAACATTGGCGAGGATGTGGAGAGATTGGGACTCTCATACACTGCTGGTGGGACTGTGAAACGGTACAACCATTGTGGAAAGCAGTATGGCAATTCCTTCAAAAGTTGGAACTAGAAATACCATTTGACTCAGCTATTCCATTACTAGGTATATACCCTAAAGAAGTGAGAGCCATGACAAGAACAGACATATGCACACCCATGTTCACCACATCACTATTTACAATAGCCAAAAGATGGAAACAACCTAGGTGTCCATCAACTGAGGAATGGATATCCAAACTATGGTACATACACACAATGGAATACTATGCAACCCTAAAGAATAACGTAGAATCTGCAAAACACCACATAATGTGGATGAACTTGGAGGATATTATGCTGAGTGAAATAAGTCAATCACAAAAAGACAAGTATTGTATTGGTCCGTTATTGTAATAGTCAAGGAAACATTTATCTATGGAAGATCATTTTCTTTGTTGGTTACCAGGGATGGGAGGGGAGAGGAGGGAATACTGTTAGACAGATAGAAATAAATTTTGATTTGGATGAAGAAAAGGGTAATGTACCAAATGTGAGTGATCAATGTAGTGGTACTGAGGAAGAGAAAGACATAGAGAGGTACGTGGGAAGTACAGACAACAAAGATGAACCCTTTTGCGTATGTAGTACGGCATGGTCAGTGAAGGCAAACACGGGAATATGGGTGGATAGATGGGTGGACAGGCTGAAATATTAGGTATGTATATGAAGTGGAGAGTGCACCCAAGAACATGTATAGGGTTGGCAGACAGTGGTCCAATAACTTTATGTGTATGATCTGAATTCCCAGGTGTATAATGGGGCTGACAAGGGCAAGGTTGTAGTCACTGCTTGATCACAGCTAGCTACCCAGAAGGACTGAGTAGTTAGTTGAACCTGTGGGCTCGGGACCATAGTCACTGAGGACATCAAGCTCAATTGGCATAGCATACTACACAAAACATTGTTCCACCTCCTACTGTGGCGAGTAGTGACTGAGATCTTAAAAGCTTCAAGCTGCCATCTAGATGCAACGATAGGTTTCTCCTCGTCCAGAGCCAAGAAGAATGAAGAAAAGCAAAAATTCATGGAAACAATTAGTGCTAGCGACTGATACACCATCCGATCTGCAGCCTATACGACTATGAGACCAGAAGAAATAGATGGTGCTCGGCTACTAGTGTCAACCACTTGGAAGAGGATCTTTGTAGGAGATCCTGGATAGACATGGAGAACAATGTGGAACAAAACTCAAAATCATTTGGAAAAAAAAAAAGCGAGAAACAGGTTTGCTGGCCCGAGGGAGCCTGGTGGAACCACTGAGACTATGGCCCCTAGCTGTCCTTCAGGTCTGGAATTGAACGTACACCTGTGGTTTCCAGCCAAACAATACACAGGCATATCAGTTGAGCATTTACCTGAGGTAGATACACTCCTTGGAGAGAATAAGCATGGGAGAAAGAAGGGCTGCTTATGCACAGGGAGACAGCTCAGGGGGTAGGAGCGCATGGAGGGATGGACACAGGGAAGAGGTAACTATCGGAAGGAAGTGGGTGGGGAGCTGTTGCATTGTGCTAAATTGTGGTCAATGTCATGAGACAAAGCGTATGTGAACTGCTGTATGGAAAGTGTATTTGCTCTGTAAATTTTCACTCAAATCACAATAAAAAAAATTCTTGTCTTGTGTTTTATTGACTCAGATGTATATTTATCCATTCAAGTTTGTCATCTCTCTTGAATGGAATTGGCTTTACACAAATGTTTAGTAAGTCTTAATTGTGTCCTCATCTTAGTAGCTAAGGGTCCCTGTTGGATAGTTGGCTGGTACTGCTGCCATGACTTGGAGAGTTTTCAGTGAGCATGGGGGGCGGGTAACAATATTCTGCAATTTGGGAGCTCTTTACCTGGACATTAATGTTTCTTGTTTCTGACAAGTGCTGCCAGCCATCTGAAGTACCACCTGGTCACTGATTCAAGCTGGCACCCTCACTGTCTTCATCTAGAGTCTGGTATGCCTATCTTTTCTCCTTGGTCCATAGGGAGGAGTAGTATGTGCAATGATCAACTGACCTGATTGCCTTCCCTGTTGATAAGTAGGTGCTGTTGAGTTGGTTCTGACTCATAGCACTCCTATGCACAATAGAACAAAATGCTGCTTGGCCCTACCTCAACCTCACAAATTATTGCTATTTTTGAGCCCATTGTTGCAGCCACTGGGTCAGTCCACCTCATTAAGGTCTTCCTCTTTTTTGATGGCCTTGTACTTTACCAAGCATGATGTCTCTCTCTGGGGACTGGTCCCCCTAATAATATGTCCAACGTACTATCCTCACTTCTAAGGAACATTCTGGCTGTACTTCTTCCAAGACAGTTTTGTTTACTCTTCTGGTTGTCCAAGGTATATTTCATATTCTTTGCCAACACTGTAATTCAAAGGCATCAATTCTTCAGTCTTCCTTATTCATTGTCCAGCTTTCACATGCATACAGGGTGATTGAAAATACCATGGCTTGGGTCAGGCAACCTTTGTCCTCAAAGTGGCATCTTTGCTTTTTAATCTTGAAAGAAGTCTTTCAATATGCTATTTGATTTCTTGACTGCTGTTTCTATGGACATTGATTGTGAATTCCAAGTAAAATGAAATCCTTCACAACTTCTATATATTCTTTGTTTATCATGATGTTGCTTATTGGTCCATTTGTGAGGATTTTTGTTTTCTTTACGTTGAAGTGTAATCCATATTGAAGGCAGTAGTCTTTGATCTTCATCAGTAAGTGCTTCAAGTCCTCTTAGATTTCAGCAACCAAGGTTGTGTCATCTGCATACCACAGCTTGTTAAAGAGTCTTCCTCCAATTCTGATGCTGCATTCTTAATCATATAGTCCAACTTCTATGATTATTTGCTCAGCATACAGATTTGAATAAGTAGGATGAAAGGATAACACCCTAATGCACACATTTCCTGATTTTAAGCCACACACTATCCCCTTATTCTGTTCTATAGACTGTATCTTGGTCTATGTACAGGTTCCTCATGAGCACAATTAAGTGCTCTGGGATTCCCATTCTTTGCAATGTTATCCATAATTTTTATCCATAGCAATCATAATTGCTATGATCCACAGTCAGAAGTCTTTGCATAGTGAATAAAACACAGGTCAACCCTTCTGGTATTACCTGCTTTCAGCCAGGATCCATCTGACATCAACATGCTATCTCTCATTCCACATCCTCTTCTGAATCGTCTTGTATTTCTGGCAGTTCCCTGTCAAAATACTGCTGCAACTGGTTTTGAATTATCTCCAGAAACCTCTGGGGTCTTTTCTGGTGTTTGCCCACCTCATAGTGCCTAAGGCATTTGACTGCTAACCATAAGGCTGGTGGTTCAAACCCACCAGCCACTCCTCGGTAGGAAGACTGGGCAATCTACTTCCGTAGAGATATACCGCCTCGAAAACCCAAGGAGGGGTTGCTGTGAGTCAGAACTGACTTGATGGCAGTGAGTTTGGCTTTTTTTTTTTTTTTTTTTTTAAGGGGTATAACAGAACTCTCCCCCATGCACCCTGCCCTGAGGTTTCTCCGTATGATCCCTCTGTCTTTTCCGGTATCCTGCTGTTTTTAGCCTACTGAAAATCTCCCTTACTGCTTTTCAGTGAAACTACATATGGTGTGGTTTGTTCTGTTGTTGTTATATCTATTATATCTGTGGATGTGGTACAGGGGAAGATTGCAGTATGCGTTCAATTCGCCATATTGACACAGGTGCCTTCTGTCTTGTGCTTCCCCTTTCCTAGGTCTTTTTCTCCCTCCACTATTCTGCTCCAACTCCAAACACCTGGTCCTGCCACCAGGGGCTCAAAAAAACCAAACCAAACTCACTGCATCGAGTCAGTTCTCACTCATAGCAACTTTACAGAAGTAGATTGCCCAATCTTCCTTCTGTGAAGTGGCTGGTAGGTTTGAACCACCAACCTTCTGGTTAGTAGTCAAATGCCTTAGGCACTACACCACCAGAGTTCCTTACCAGGGGCTCAGGAAGCTGCTCAACCTTCTTCTTAGGAAAAGGAACTCAAGAGCATCTTGGTCCTCTTGGTGTTGAATAGCATTTGCCTCAGCTGCCCTTTGCATGTAACTTCTGAGTTCTGAAGTCAAGTCCAAAGCCTAGTGTGAGCCACCCCTCTAAAGTAACCTTTGCCCCAAATAGAGTCCAGCATAGATTTTATGAAAATAGACTTTATTATAATAAAACGTCTTTTTAAACAAATGCCCCCACCATTCCACACCTCTGGAGACCAGGGTGGAGGTGGGGGTTCAGTCAATCTCCCACCACAGCAAAGGAAACATGCAGAGACACTCACCCAGCCATAGGGTGGGGGGTGGGGTGGTTAGGGTAAGGGTGGGGAGTCCCCTACCCCACTCTAAACAGGGAATGTATGAAAATAGCTTCATATGTCTGTATTTCTCTCCAGCCCCTGGACTCCAATGGGGGCCAAAGGAAAATGATGCAAAAGAGTTGAATCCGATGAGCAAAATAAGGCAAACCCAACTCCTGCTTTCTGCCTGTGGGCCCCTGGGCCTTTGGGGTGCAAACCGTAGGGGGCCCAGAGGCCAGGCTGGCATGGAGGGGTGGAGCACTATGGGGCGGGGTTAGGCCCGCTTTGGCATGGCCGTTCTCCTTCCCGGGCCTGTGCAGTGGAAGCGAGATGGAGGAAGCTGGGCTGAGGCACTGAGTATGTACATATATACATGGCTCTGCCCCTCCTGCCCGGCGGGGAGGTGGGGCTGGGGAGAATCCAGTGCAAACTTTCCTTCAAGGGAGGGGAGACATGATCAGGATAACCAGAGCCATCGGAGGGAACTGACTGTTCTCCCACAGGGTCCCCACCCTAGCACAGTGTGGTGGGAAAAGCACTAGAGTAAGAGCTGAGAGTCTTATGTCCAGTCCTGGCTCTGTGACTGAGGTCTGGAGACCATGGCCAAGTTATTTCCTTTCTGTGGGCCTCAGTTTCCCCTCCTGAAAGAGGAGGGTGCCCATCAAGAGGATTCATCCTTAAGGATGCATCTAGCTCTGACCTTCATCAAGTCTCTTTGCTTCCCATCCAAGTGCCACAGTGTTAAATCTGAAGAGCAGGAGGCCTAGACTCAGTCCGGGGCCTTCTCTGCCCAGTCAGGGCAGATTTCTAGGGTCTCTGGGGCCTTAGGAGGCCACTTCTGCCAGCAGGATGGGCCATAGTTTCACTCCTTCTTCCCAGAGCCCAGTTTCCTGAGGAGCTGCTTCCCCTTGGAGAGGAGACCCCTCATCTTCTCGCTTGTACCATGTGGCTCCCCCAGTTCAGTCCTAGAGGGACTTCCAGGGCTGGGGGCATAGGGCCAGCCCAGGGGCCCTGGGGGACCAGGGGATGTACTGGCCCAGTCCTAGGATAGGAGAGAAAAGGGGCAAGGTCAGGGCCTGCCCCAGCCCCTGACTCTTTTTTTACAACCTCATGTGCCTGCAGGCTCCCACCTCCCAAAAGATTGCAGACAGCCAGAGGCCTCCTCTTTCACCCTGCCACAGCCCCTATACCACACAGAACACAGAGAGATGAAATGGTGGGATGAGTCCAAGGTGCACTGAGTTGGGAGTCCAACCAGATGCAGTCTCAGTTCTGCTTTCTGTTCACTTGTGACCCTGGGCAAGGCCCTTCCTTTTCTCCGGGTCTCACTACAGGGCACTGGCTGATAGCACTCAAGAGTTCTCAGAACCTGAGCCTGGGGATGGATGACCCCAACTTCCTACACATTCTCCCTGTCCCAGCGAAGGGAGGCAAGGATAAGGAACACTCAGAGACAGCCTTGTCCCCTCCAGTGGAGGTAGTTCCAACAATACCTCATAGGTGGCATCCAAAACAGCCCTGCCCAGTCCTTCTGCCTCCAGGGAGTAGAGCCAGTGCCCACTAAGTCTCTCCCTTGAATGGCCCCTGAGGGGACAGCAGAGAGCCTGGGCCAGGAGGGGATCTAGAGTCGGCTGCATCATTCAGCTCCCACCACAAGCCCCGGAGCCAGGATGACCCACTCTCATCATCTCCTCCAGAACGTCCCACCAGCTCCAGCTGCAGCCCTAAGCTTCTCCCCCAACCTCAGGCCCCCCCAGACAGTGCTCATTGGTAGACTAAGAACAGGGAATCAGGGAACAGGAAAGAGACCAGGAAACCCTTCCCCACCCCTAACTCACATATTCCTACATTCCCAAGCAACCTCCTGTGCCCGGCAGAGCCCTGTCAGGACCTGGCCAGCCTGCATGTCCTCTTCCCCACTCTCCTCAAACTTGCTTGCCACCCAGAGAATGACAGCCTCCTAGCCAGACCCAGCTGGGGGACCCAAACCAAGAGGCAGGGAAATGGCTGCATAGCCTAGGACCGCAACTACCCCCAAGGCCCTGGGTTATGTGGTAGGCCTTGCCCACAGAGATGCCTGTGCATCTACTGCCAGCCAAGCAGGGCTTCGGGGCCAGTCTGGGAAGCTCCCAGGTCCTTCCTACTCCTCCCAGGACACCTTCTCCAGCATCCCCAGGAGGGAGGGGTTGTTGGGAAAACAAAAGAAGGGGCTCTCGGAGCCCTGGAGAATAGTCTGGAGTTACCTATGGATTCCAATTATTTGAGCTCTCCTTTCTATCCCCCAAAGCAGAGAAAAGTGAGAGTTAGAAGTAAAATCATACATCTCATCACCCAGCCAGGTCATGATACAGAAGACAAGGGTGGGGACACTATTATTACTGGTGACATTACAGAGTCATCTTTCCAACACCAATAATAATCACAGTAGTATAATACTATAGTCATATAGTATCATAATATGCTGACAAGGTGGAACATGCATGTCACGTAATATTCTATAAGTGGCATGTGTTATAGAATATGAGGAGTCAGCTAACATGAGATGTCACATACTAGGATGACTTAATTATTCCCACAACAGCTAGCACTGCCCAGGCTAAAGGCAAGCCAAGGGGAGCAGAGACAGGCTGGAGAATGAACCTGTACCCAAATCTGGCTCGAGGCAAGATCTCTCTCCCCCATTCTCTGGGAGAAAGGAGAAGAGCGAGTTGAGCTCCGGTATCTGAGGCAGAGAAGCACTATTTGATTGTGGTGAAATGGGAAGGAGGGTGCATGGGATGTGGCAGGGCCAGTCGCCCACTTACATGTTGCTCTCTCTACATATATCTACCTCCAGCTAGCACTGGACTCTTCTCCTCCTCATTCTCTGAGAACAGGGAACAAAGACAGGAGATGCGTTACCGACAGACCTGCCCGCTCTCCATCCAGTCACCCAGGTCACGGGGGCTTGACCTCTTTGAGAGCTCTCGGCATTTAGAACTAAGTGCAGATGGAAGCCCATGGTTTTCTGGTCAGGGCCTGGCCCCTCACCCTCTGCTGGCGCTCTGAGACTGGAGGCTTAATTGTACCTCACCCACTCCGAGGAGAGGCAAGCTCTAAGAATGAGAACCCCGAACTCTGGCCTTTAAAATCTGAGGAAGACGGAGATGCTGCAAGGAGGGAGAACTTGAAATGGACACTATGATTGGTATAGAGGTGTGTGTGTGTAGGGGGGGCCAGAAGATTCTTTCTCACAAGGTGCCCCCCCATTCCCTGCACTATATCAGACCAGGATGTGGACAGCAGGGGTGATGGCCTGGAGATCAGTGTTGCAGCCATTACCCCTCTGCACATACCCCAACTTCCAGCTACCATGAAGGAGTTGCCCCTGCTGGCGACCCTCTGGCCGTAACTCAGCAGCTTCTTCCTTGGGGCAGTGTTTGCCTGTTATTACCACCTTAGCTGTCCCTCCCACAACATTGTCCCAGTCCCCACCACCCCAGCAGGGCAGAGACCCCCACTGTTGAGCTGGGTGCCCAGCTCCTCACTGACCTGACTCTCGGCTGCAGTTGTCCCAGGCTCCCTGTCCAGACTACCTGCCGCAGGTCCAGGACCCTCCAGAAAGTTGGATGGAACAAGACCCCTTTGTCCATTCAGTTCACCCTGAGGAGGAGATGCTGGTGAGACGGAGGCTAGGGAAGAAGTTGGACTCTCTCTCCTCCTGAGCCCCCCAGGCCTGCCCCATTGACCCTGAAGCCCCTGAAGGAATGTCATTATCATGGAAGGTGACCTCATCTATTACACCAGGCTTTCATCAGGAACCCTTGCCCACCCCCAACCTCCCCCAGAGCTCTCTGTGAAGGGGCTGGTGAGGTGGAGTGCAGTGCACCCCCATGTTCTCACATAGTAGAAACCATCATCATCCATGCTCCCGAACACGGTGATGACGTCCCCTGCTTGGAAGGGCAGCTCTGCCTGTAGAGAGACCAAGGGCAGGTGTCAGGTCCTGGGAGGCCTTGCCTCCACCTCTCTTCATGTGAGTTCTGTCTGAGGGTCCGCACCTCCACATCCATGTTGGGGGAGTTCTCCTGGGGGTTGTAGTCAAATGCAGCCACCATGGGGCGGGGAGCTTTCAGGCCAGAAGAGGAGACCGAGTTAGGGGGGCCTGTCAGGGGAAGAAGAGAAGGCTCAGGCTTCTTTCTAGACTCCACCCCACCCCACCCCATCCACTGCACTAGGGCTCACTGACCCTCATTCACCACCCCACTAGTAATAGCTCCGGGAGAGAGGCCAGAGGGTCTGCCCATCCCACCTCTTTGCCCAGTCCCCTCTGCCAAAGGATGGCCCCCCACCTGGACAGGGATGAGCAGGGCCTTCTGACTCAGCTGTGGAAAGAGTGTGCTGTGAGCCCCGCTCCCCACTTCCCACCTCACTCCACGCTGGGGTGGTGCAGGACAGGCAGGGTGCGTGCCCTCTCACAAAGGGTATCGTGGGGAGGACCCTCGGGGAGCATATAACTCCAGTCTGGTGGCAAATTGAGGTCCGGGGGATGGATAAGGGACATGCTCAATTACATAGAATTCAAAGTCCAGGGCTCTTTTGAGCAGAGGTCCTGGCCATCTACCCTCATCCCCTCACTGGGCAGGAGGAAGAGGGTAAAGGTCTGCCCTTATTCCCTTTACCTGCCCCCCGCCAGAGAGCCAAGCAGTGCCACCGTCACCCCCACCCAGTACACATGCTCACAGGCACCAAGGGGGAGAGGAGTCTCACCCACCTTTCTTGGAGCGGCGGGGCTTGGGGGGCGGCCCAGCTGTGTGGGCTGTGGAGTACACAAAGGGACCGTTCCCTGATCCAGGAAGGCAAGGAGGTGTCAGAGAGAAACTGAGGCAGGGGATGTGGGGGTCAGGACAGAGACTCTGGGAGCCTCCTCAGGGCTGGGTCAGGTTTTTTAAGGGCATTCTTTCCCCATCTCCAGCACAGAGCCCCATCCTAATTAATCTCTAGGACCCAAAATACACGGGGAGCATCAGAGTATTGTGAACAGGCCCATCCCTCCGCAACAGACTCCTAAGCCACCTGGCGAGCCCACAGCAAGGGCGTATTTGCTGTAGTCTCCACAAGGCCCTGGAGGCCTGCAGGGCCTTGGATAAATGAGGCACCCCGGCCACTCCAGACATACAAGCTCTCAGCATGGGGCTGGGTTGGAACAGGGAAGTGGGAGGTGGGTGAAGGATAACAGTAGGTCATACCTGAGCCCTCAGTGAGGACATCTGGGGACAAGTAACCCCGCTGGAGCAGCTGCTGTCTCTCCGCAGGGCTGTCCACAGCCACCTCTGCCACCATGTTGCAGGGGATGTAGCCCATCCGGCCCCCACCTTCGCCCCGGTAGAAGCCATCTGCATCCTTGTCCCCAAACACCTGGAGACAAAGACCAGTTGTCTCAGGAGGCCATTCTAGCTTCCTCCCTGTGCCTCTAGGTCCCAAACATCAGCAGCACCACACTAGGGCCTACAAAAGAATGGTCTCCCTTTGGAGGGCCGTGGAACAGAAAACAGGGAGAACAGCAGAGAATGAGGATTGAAGGGATAAAAGGGAAAAAATCCTTTCTATATTATCCTCCTCTGCTGTCTATATATCCTCTTCCTTAGCCCACCCCGGATTGGATCTCTCTAACCTCAGAGCAATAGCAAAAGCCTTCAATAATACTTGGCTCACTGCTGTTGAGTCGGATCCAACTCATAGCGACCCCTCCTTGGGTTTCCGAGGCTGTATCACTACAGAAGTAGATTGCCCAATCTTCCTTCCAAGGAGTGGCTGGTGGGTTTGAACTGCCAGCCTTCTGGTTAGCAGTCATATGCCTTAGCCACTATGCCACCAGAACTTCCAAATACTTGGAGGAATAGTAAAAAAAAAAAAAAAATGCCAACAGCAGCAACCATTGTGTTGACTATATGCCAGGCAGTTCAAGGGCTTTGTTGTTGTTGTTGTTTGCCGTCGAGTCGGCCCCGACTCATAGCGACCCCTCCTTGGGTTTCCGAGGCAGTATCACTACGGAAGTAGACTGCCCCATCTTCCTTCCGAGGAGTGGCTGGTGGATGTGAACCGCCAGCCTTCTGGTTAGCAGTCAAGTGCCGTAGCCACTATGCTACCAGAGCTCCCACAAGGGCTTTAGGTATATTGAATCATTTAATCCTCAAAACAACCCTGTGAGGGAAGCATTAATATTGCCCCCATTTTACCAATGAGGAAACTGAAGCACAGAGGAGTTAGGTAATCTACCCAAGGTTTCTCAGCTGGAAGTGGCAGAGCCAGGATCCCAAATCTACATCTGGCTCTCAAAGCAGTGCCCTCAACAATGACACTCTGATACCCCCAGGGGGAAAGGACGCAGGGCCAAGAGGGAGAACAGCTGGTTGGATTTGGAAGCTGAGCCCAGGCCCTATGTAAGTCACCTTCAGGATCTGCCCCTCCTGGAAGGGGAGCTCCTCTTCCCCGGCGTCAGGGTTGGGTGACATTGACACAGGATCGTAGTCAAACAGAGCCACAAAGACCCTGACAGGTAGGTCCTGGTAGGTCAGCACCTCTTCCGGGGGGCTCCTCAGAGGGGCTGGGGAGAAAGGGCAGCATCTCAATGGACTCTGGCCAAGGGGTCATGAAAGGCCCCTCACACCCAGCCCAGTGCCCATCAGGTGCTCACCCAGCTCACTGGAGCCTGGCTTGGGAGCCCGGGCCCCTTTCCGTGCGGGGCCCCTCCGCCCAGAGCAGTCCTGCCCTCTGGGCTCCCCCATCTCTGTTGTCTGCAAAGAAAGGGCAACAGACAGCAGAAGTGGCACACCACCCCTCCGGCAGGCACATCCGTAGAGGCAGGACCCACGCCCATCCCCAGCTCTGCCCCTCCAGCATAAGCAGCACAGCAGAGCAAGGGCACAACATTCCTCTGGGGAGCCTCTGCCCCCACCTCACTGGAGGCATCAGGTACCCCACTGGTGGGGAGCAGACAGGAGGGAGGCTCCAGCCCCCAAGGAGGTGAGTGCAGGAGAGGGAACTAAGCTTAGGTATCAGAGTTTGCCGAGGAGCATTTGGGAGGAGTGCCTCGTGTCAAAGTCAGGGTCAGTGACGATGGACATGGCATCAGTCGGTATCCTGAAGATGTAACTAGCTAAGCCAAGGACAGTGCCACCCTGCCTGAGGGCAAGGGGCTTGCTGGTAGCGATTGGCAACTAGTGGCAATAGAATATTGTGCATCCCAGTTCTGTTCCGCAGAAGCAGCAAAGCGGTGGAATGTGGGTGGGAAGAGGCAGGTGAGGGAGCCCAGAGGCCAGGCACCACCTCTGCTGATGGAGGCGGCAGCGTGGAATGGGAGTGGCTGGTGGGCAGCAAGCAGGGCCACCAGGCGGCAGCAGGCACGGGGCTGCCCAGGGCGGGAGTGGGCACGGACCCAGGAGGATAGCTCTTTGGCTCTGCCTGTTGCACTGCGGCCTCTCCACTCTGGCTCCCCTTTCTCCCAGGCTGGGGGGCGTGGGTAGGGGTTGGGGGATGAATTGGTCTTCAGAGCCCCCCTGGGCCGTCCTATGGGCACCATGCCCCAGGCCTCCCCCTCTCCAGGATAGCAGGAGCTGGTGATGCTGACGCCCCCACTGCCTGCCTCCTGCTCATCATCAGAATCATACTCAATGCTGATTTCTAAGCACTTCGGGGACAGGCAGCTGGCCAGACCAGACTCCAGGGCCTGGCCACGGGGACATCGGGAAGGGGCCAGCCGCCCTTTCCCACCAGCCTCTGGTCCAGCCCTGGTCCCCTCGCCCACAGGAGGGCCACCCCTCTCCCGTGTGGGGCCTGGTCGTCCAAGGGGCTGGGGCCCGCCATTGCCAATAAGTCGGCTACAGTGTTCACGGGAGTCTGGGGGCCGCCTGCGATTTGGGGGCTTCTCCAGGGTGCCACCTCCTCTCCTCCGGCTGCTTCCACCAACTAGTCCAGGTATGTCCTCCAGGCGGTCCCCAGCCCTGACAGGCTCAGGAGACAATGGGCATGGGCCAGGTCCTCGGGGTTGAGCACTGTCAAAGCCCAGCCCCAGCAAAGCCGCCTCGAGCAGGCTAGGGTCTCGGGGAGAGCAGCCTGCCCCCCGCTTCTCCTCCTCTCCGTCCTCGTCCTCGTCCTCCTCCTCCTCCGGGATGCTAAAGAGCTTCTTGCTGCAGAACTGCTGGAGGGGCAGCTCCAGGATCTGCTCCAAGATCTCCTCGTCGCTGTCCGTCTCACACAAGGAGTCGGGCTGGGGTTGGGGAGCGGCAGGAAGAGAGGTCCACAGGAAAGAGGAGAGAGGTGGGACCTTTGCCCTCAAATGAGGGCAGGGGGTGGAGACAACCCCACAGCCTGCCCTCCGTTTCCTCCAGGACCATCTCCCCCATTCCTCCACAGTCCTTCCCCACTGTGGGGAAGAACCCAGAGGGACGGGGGCTTGCCCAGAGTCACCAGGGCTGAGACAGAGGAAGAATTAGGGGGCAGACCCCAGGATCAGGCCCTGGGGAAAGACACATAGGGAGAAGGCCGTGTCTGTAAGAGCAGTGAGCCCCCACCTAGACTCAGAAGCTCCAAACACCGGGTCCCCTAGCCCATGCACTACATCTGGCAGGGTAGTGGAATGCGGACAACAGCTCCTCCTCTCCCCTTTCGTCCCAGGCAGCCAGAGGCTGATCCTGGGCCACTTCACACCTGCTGCTTAGGACAGGGCCCAGGCCACACACCTAGAATGTTGCTGACATTCAGTGGCACTGATACAGCTGGTCTCCACCCAAGGTGGAGGCTGAGATCTAGAGCCCACCAGTTCCTTCTCTTCTCACCCCGTTACCTTGGCCCCGTTCTCCCTGATGCTGTTGCCAGCAACCTGCTTCTGGAAAGAGCAAGGCCTGGAACCCAGCTCCTCCTCTTCCTCCTCCTCCTCCTCCTCCTCCTGGATGTCTGACAGGTCTGAGTTGCGGCTGTGGTCCACAAGGGAGTTCACCGGACGGATCCCGAGCTCTGCTGGGTCTTCTCTCTGTAAGAGGCAGACAATGGAAGGGCGATGGGAGGGGTAGTGAGGGGGTGTCAGGGGCTTTAGACAGGGTCAGCCCCAGCCAGGAGAAAAGAGGGAAAAAGGGCCAGCCAGATTGGGGGGCTGGTGTGCAGATGGCAGGGGAGCCTTAGACCAGGAGGACAGAAGCAAAATAGGAGTGAAACCTGGGAGGAAAAATGTGACAAAGAAATGGACACACAGCACAGACCAGAGGGGAGAACAAGGGACAAGGGCAACCATATTTTGTTGGCAGGAGGCAGGGGGTGGCCCCAATTCTTGGAGGTTGCACGGTGTCTCCCCAGTTGCGTACCTCAGCCCTGGGCCGCAGCCCGGACCCTGTGTCTCCTTGGCTGGCCTCAGTACATGGTGCCCGCTGGGCCAGGGCTCCCTGGGTGGAGCAGGGCACTGGGCAGACCTCTCCTGTGGTCCACTTAGCCTCTTCCTGGGCCAGTGCAGGAGCTGCAGGGCTAGGGCCTCCATCACCCACAGCTGGCTCACTGATCTTGCTCTCCTCCAAGACACCTAGCACGGCTGCCCCGGCCTCCTCCTGCAATGGCAGGCACTGAGGAGAGGTCTCAAGCCTAGGCCATTCTCCTAGCCCCCACTGGCTCTTCCTGCCCCCCAGCCCAGGATACCTGGGACCAAGATGCTGGAGGCTCTTCTTGGGATCCTCTTGATACCTCACTGGGAGGGCTTGCTAGGGGGGCTCCTGGGGGCTCTTGAGTTCCATGGGGAACAGGGTGCCGGAGAGGAGAGCTGGGGTCTCCGGGCCCTGGGGAGGCTGGAACAAAGGGTGGTCTGGCCTCTGAGCCTGGCTGGGGTGAGGGGCAGGAGACCCTGGCTGGCAGGCAGGCCAGAGCCAGGGCTGGGGCTACGGGGGCTGGGATGGAGTCAGCTGACTCGCCATGGGGTGACATGGTGCGCACGGCCACCTCTCGGCACGCCCGCAACAGCTGCAGCTGGGACAGCTCCACCAGCACGCTGCCTGCTGTGGGTGAGGCCACCTCCATGATCTGCAGTGGGAAGGAAGAAGCTGGTAAAGGACAGCTGAGATAGCCCAATGTGCAGACACAAGGATAACACAGGCAGCTACCATTATGGCAGTATACCATTTAACTAAGCCCACGCTTCTAGTTGTTGAATCCCAGTCATCTGATGCCATGCTCTTAGCTAGTCTTCTACATGGTTCCCAAATGCCGGGGGCTGAGCACCTCTGTGCCAGTATGTAGAGACTAGGCCAGGAGACAGCTGCATCCTGCTCCCAGAATAGAGGTGGGATACAGTAATCAGGCCATACCTTCTGCCCATCTGCATAGATGGCATAGCCTGTGACCCGGACACCATTGGAGGAGCCTGCAGCATCAATGGTGACTGGGAGCCAGCTGATGATCAAGATTCCGGGGGAGGGCCCCGGCTCAATCTGCACATCCAGGGGGGCATCAGGTGGGCCTGGAAGGGAGGGGTACAAGGCCTAGTAATGCCCACCAGTGATACCAGCCCCACTGCCATTTCCCTGAGAATGGGAAGAGCCAGTCTCTCCTTCCAGCCTCTCCATGACCCAGCCTCCTTGTGGTACAGTGTACCATCTGGCCTGTCCCTCGGTGCTCTGGCTACACACCTGCTGGGAGAGTTGTGAACTGCAGGGTGGCAGTCTTCTGCTCCGGCCTCTCCCAGCCTGGCTCCCAGGACCCTAGGGGTGGGAGTTGAGCCTCTACTCGGGCCTGGTAGGGTGTGCCCGGCCGCAGGTTGCAGAAGGTGGCCCAGTAAGTACTAGGGCGGGCAGGTGGGCACTCTTCCCCATTGAGGTAGATGGCATGGGCCAAGTTGCTATTGCTGGGCACCCAGGTGATCTCAGCAGATGTGGCTGTCAGCCGATGGACTCGTAGCTGGCTAGGCCCCACTCCAACCCGGGCACCCACAGCCAAGCAGCAACGCAGGGGATCTGAGCTGCCTCGGCTAGTGAGGGCCTGGACAGAAACATGGAGAAGCCCGGCACACAGGTCCAAGTTTTCAAGCACGGCCTTGGGAGGTGCCCCAGACCCCAGGGCCTGACGCAGTTCTCCATTCACACAAATATGGTAGCCATGCAGCTCCAGTGGTTCAGGGGGCGGCTCCCAGGCCACCACGAGACTGTGGGCCAGCTGTTTGAGGACTGTCAGGCGGCGCGGGTAAGGCACAGCAGGGTGCTCACCCAGGCCGTCAGGCGGGGGACTCAGGCTGAGCTCATCACCTGCATCTTCCTCCTCCATTCGGGGCTGGCTACGACCCCCGCTGCTCTGGCCCCCACTGCTGCTGCCACCCCCTGCCCCACTCAGGAAGCTGAGTTCAGGGCCAGAGCTGTGTGACAAATCTGCTAGCTCCAGAGGGAGGGAGGACAGGAGGTCATCATCAGACACACGCTCTACAAAATTGGAGGGTACCAGACCCCTTCGGCCATCCATGAGCTCCCCTAGCAGAGGGAGAGGAGAGACAGAGAGGAGGTAGAGAAAAATCCATTCATTAAATTCATTTCAGCAACTGATCAGTGGATGATCATAATCATTTCATTCAAATCAACATGGACCTGTCAGTGCTTTTAAAAGATAAGAGCAACCAAGATCTGGATGAGGGAGTTCTTACTTTTTATGGGTGTGATAACAAGGTGTGATCATGGTACTGTGGTTACGTAAGATCAAAAAAAAAAAAAAAAAAACCCGTTGCCATCGAGTTAATTCCAGCTGATGGTGCTCCACGTGTTAGAGCAGAACTGTCCCACAGGGTTTCTCTGGGTTTGTTCAAACTGTCAACCTGTGGGTTAGTCAAGTGCTTAACTGTTTGGGCCACCCAAGGACTGTCCAACAGTGCCTTTAAGTTCTAATGTGCACATGAATCAGCTGGAGATGTGTTAAAATGCAGATTCTAATTCTGTAAGTCTGGTGGGGTAAGAGTCTGTGTTCATAACAAGCTTCCAGGTGACAATGACGCTGCAAGAATATGGGAAATGCAAGGATGTAGCATGTCCATGTCCTAAGCAGATGCAAATCGAAGTTTCTAGGTAACATGTCAAGATGTCTGCAACTGGCTTTCAAATCCTTTTTTTGTTTTAACCTTCATAAAGATAAAGCAACTATGGCAAAACGGTAACAGTTTTTGAGTCTAGGTTATGGGTACACAGGTGTTCATTGGACTATTTAACTTTTCTGTACATTTCAAAACATCCATATTAAAAATCTGAAAAAAAGTCAACAGGACCAAGATGAGAAACCAGATTCTACTGATTGAGAAGCTCCCATGTGGAGTTTTACAGACCTGAGGGAAGGAGTGGGTTACTCTTCAACTCCCATGGTGGAAAACAGACCCCGACAAGAGAAAAGGGAGCAACTACCTTGACAGGGTGAGGGAAGGAATCTTTAGAGATGGAAGATGTCAGTGCCCGAGAACAGTCACTTGTGGGTTCCAGAAGGAATTAGGACCCACAGCAGGCCTCTGGGTTAGCAGTGTGACCTGGCAGCCAACCCAGGCTGCAAGTAATGGTAAGGGTTGTTAGCTGGTGTCAGTTCCCCTGAACAGTAGACAAAGTATTTCAAGACATTTGTTGTAGTTGTTTGTTTGAGGGATATTGATGAAGAAGGAAGCTGGCACAGAGGATGGCATGTCGTAGACAGTACTGGGGAGAAGAAAACAATTTCCTGGACATAGCCAAGCTGGTGGCAGCTATGCCTTATTGGAAGAAAGATAGGAAGCAAAGCAGGACTTAGGACTGATACGTGAGTCAAGGCAGGTCTGAGCTTCAGGAGTGCCTGGGAGTTTCCCCAATAGTGATTGATACCCCCACCACACACACACACACACACACACACTGCTAGGAGGAGAAAGAAGTAAGGAATCTTGAAAAACAAAAATAAGCACTTTCAATAAATTAGGTCATATAAACACTGAAGGGGGTTGAATGGTGGCCCCCAAAAGATAGATCCATATCCCAATCCCTGGAACCCATGAATGGGGCCTTATTTGGTAAAAGGGTCTTTGCAGATGTAACATTTACATCAGGTAGATACACTCCTTGGAGCAATCAATCATGAGAGAGCTGAAAGGTTGTGTATGCACAGGGAGACAGCTTGGGGGGCAGGAGTGCATGGGAAGGAAGGACACAGGGAAGAGGTAACTATGGGGCGGAAGAGGGAAGAGAGCTGCTATATTGTGGGGAATTGTAGTCAATGTCATGAGACAAAATGTATATGAAATGCTGTATGGAAAATGAATTTGCTGTGTAAACTTTCACCCAAATCACAATAAAAATTTACCAAATAAATAAAGAAAATTTAACTCTTGAAAAAAAGAGACAGACAGACAGAGGAGAGACACTGAGAGAAGAAGGGCAATGCAACCACAGAGGCAGGGACTGAAGTGATGTGGCCACAAGCCACAGTACCCCTGGACCCCCTCGAAGCTAGAAGAGACAAGGAATGGAATCTTCCCTAGAGCCTTTGGAGGGAGTACAGCCCTGCTGACACATCGCTTTTGGACTTCAGACCTCCAAGACTGTGAGAGAATACATTTCCCTTGTTTGAAACCACTAGGTTTGTGGTGCTTTGTTACGGCAACTCTGAACTGTGTGATAAAGGTGCACACCTTGACAGGAAGCTGATCGACAGCCCTGTGTGACTGAGGTGCCGGCCTGGGCCGGAGTCAGGCACACTCTCGGGAAGCTCTGCCACTAAGGACAGTCCAGATGGGATGAGACGTAGATGAAGCAGTCACTTAGCTAAATGTTGATGAGGAATGTGGCAACTACACCCAGTTGTCTACATTCTGAGATTGTATAATTCAAATTCTAGTAAATTGTGGTTGGTTAACATTATGCTTTTGTGGATTCTCTCCCCCAAAAAACTGGTTTTCTTGTTTTGTTTTTCATAAAACATACTTTACCTGGAAGCTATATCATCTGGCTCTCTGTATTCCAATGTCATGGAAGTTTAGCTATTTCAGCCACACAGCCAGAGTGGGTACCATCATTCCAGGCAGCCACTCAGGCATAGGCCCAAGGGAGAGGCTCTGAACAGTTTTGAAGGCCTGGCCTTACAAACCCAAAGTTGTGGGTGTTCCAGGCTCAGATCTGAATATGCCCTGTGCTGCCCTGCTTGGGGCCAGACCCACAGACAGCCTAGTTGTCTCTTTCCCCAGACCCCTTTCTTTTCCTTTCCCCACTGGCTGCAGAGGTCTCTGGAAGCCTTTAAGCTGAATCTAAAAAGTTATGGTGGGCTGAGCATGCTGGGGAGAGGGTGTGGATGGAGGGGGCCCTTTGGGAACACAGGCTTAAAGTCAGGGGAATGGATAGAACGACCCACTACCTTCCTACCTTCATAAAAGCCATCCTCGTCCATGTTGCCATAGATGTAGATATACTCGCCTGCGGTCAGCGGAAGCTCTGCCTCTGGGTTCTCATTGGGGCCCTCAAAGGGGTTGTAGCTATTGAAAGAGGCAGGAGGAGGAGGAAGACAGTGACTACATCCCACCTCCGTGTCCCGTCTTCTCTCGCCCACTGCCTCAGGCCTTCATGGAAATGTGTTCATCCATCTTTAGCAAAGCAGAGTGTTTACTCAGCCACCTTGGCCCAACTAGGTGAAGAGTACACGTCCAGCTGAGATCCCTATAGCCACCCTGCCATCTCTATCACATGGTCCCTGTCCCCATACACCCTAAATGCTGGGAGGCAGGGGGTTCAAGGGTGGGAGGCCTACCTGTAACGTGCTAGGAAGACTTGGATCCTGGATCCTCTCCGGGTGCCCTCTGATGCTGCTGGGAGCAGGGAGACACTGTCTGCCTCTAGCTCTTCCACCTCACTGGCTGTGTCCGCCTAGGGGCAAGCAGAAAGAGCTGGGCCTCTTCAGGGCCTAGGGCCAAAGGCAAAGTAGGCAGGAAGCCAGACCGAGCCAGAGGAAGACCCACTGCCTGGGAGACAGTCGAGTGAGCACATGCTGTTTAAGGTCAGTGGCAAGGAGCACGAGATGTTTTCTAAATCACTGCCTAAGCCAGCAGGGCCTGACAGAGCCCAGCTTCGTGCCCCAGGAAGGGAGCCCTGGCCCCTACTGCCCCAAACCAGCTGAGAGAGGGCCAGGTCACGGCTGGTATGGGGAGTGGGTGTCAAATGGCAGTTTGGTTCCTCAAAGTGACATGCAGTAAAGCAGCCTGAAGGTAAAGAACTGGAAGAGAAGGGGCAGAGGGGATTGGAGAAGTCCCTGCCTCTCACTCTGTGACAGTGCTTCTGTGGTTCAGCTCTGAACTCCCTGTCCACCTGTCTGGTCCATGACTGGGGGAACCCCTACTTCTCTGACCCTGGTTGATATTTTTGAGGCCAGTCTGAAAGACGACTTTTCTTCTCTGTCAAAGCCGGGGCCAAAGGGATTGAAGGGTAGACAGGGGCCGCACCACCACTCTAAAACACAAGGGGGCAGTAGAGGCCCAGCACAGTGTTCTACCATCTTTGGCAATGTAGGTTCCAGAGCCACTCCACACCTGCCTCCCTCCGCACTGGGAGGTAGAGAAAGGGACAAGATGACCAAACAAGTTGTGAGTGATGCTATAGAACTTATAATAGCTGTCATGTGGTAAATAGGAGCTCTGGTGGCGTAGTGTCTAAGGCATTTGACTGCTAACCAGAAAGCTGGAGGTTCAAACCCACCAGCCACTCCTCAGAAGGAAGACTGGGCAATCTACTTCCGTAGCAATACCGCCTCGGAAAACCAAGGAGGGGTTGCTATGAGTCAGATCCGACTTGATAGCAATGAGTTTTTGTGGTAAATATCTACTGTGTGTGCCATATTAAATGAGGTGCTTCCTTATATTTTTTCATGTCATCCTCACAACTTTACAAGGCAGGTTTTAGTAGTTCCAATATTCAGGTAAGGAAACTGAAGCCCAGAAAGGGTCAGGGACTTGAGTAGCCAAAGCTGGGATTTCAGTACTCAAACCTGTGCTCTTTTTCACAGCCACCTGCTTCTGCTATAGGTGTCCTTATGAACAATCTCATTATGTGGTTCCTGGCATCAAAATGTCTCCCTCCCCTCAGCCCAGGACTCTAGGGCCTCCTTGGGCCCCAGAGGGGTGGTGCCAGGAGGCCCCAAAGTGGAATTTGCAGGCAGGCCTTGGAGAGCAAAGATGGGAAACACAAGGAGGAATTCATGGTCCTTCTCTCCCCAAGTCAGCCTCACTTTCCAAGTTGGAACCTAACTCCTGGAGATCCCAGAAGAAGTCATGGCAGACCTCCCTTTCCCTTTCCCAAAGCAGGACCAGAAACCCTCCTCAGCACTGACCTCGGGCGTAGGGCAGGACTTGGGGCTGTTGTGGACGGACTCGGAGCGAGAGGAGTTGGAGAGAGACTCAGTCTTCTTAGAGGGGCCCCTTCGAGGGGCCCCAGCAAGGGTGCCAGAGGCAGGTTCAGAAGACTTTGGGGTACAACGCCCTGGAGAGCCCGGCGGGAGGTCAAGGTCTAAAGAGAAGATGGCACGTGGGCTGGGGGTCTGTGGCCTGAAGAGGGACCAGGGAGATAGGGTGGAGCTTCTTGGATATGGGGGTCAAGCCCTCCATAGCCAGATTTCCTTTAAGAAGGGAATTACCCAGGGGAGGGAGATTGCTAAGTCCCAAGCATACATGATTTGCATGCATGATTTCACAGGATCCTCACAGCAGCTTGATGAGGTGCATTTAATTATTCCTGTTTTAGAGCTTAGGCCTATTGACTGTAAAGTCAGTGGAGCTGTGACCACCAGATTCAACTGACTCCTAAGCCCATCCTGCCTGCTACTGTCTCCTACTGCCCAACTCCTAGCTATGACCATAAAGGTCTTATTGGGAGGAGAGGAGCAGTGGCCTGAGACATCTGGGCCCAAACTTGGGAACGGTCACCCTATTGGGCTCTATTTTTCCCCATCAGAACCTGGTTTTCATCAGGCATGGCTCTAACTTGCTGTGTAACTTTGGGTGAGTCACTTGCCTTCTCTGACCCTGAACTCCCTGCTCTATGCAACAGGTGCCTCCTTTCCAAAAGCCCCAGGGCTAGGAATTCCAGGCCAATGTCACTGGGATCCACCTTACCTTTGGAGCCGGACCCCTGGCAGGGCTGGGGCATAGAGCAGCAACAACGGGGTTGTAGGCGGTCCCCAAGGGCAGTGCAGCCCAGGGCAGAGGTGAGCAGATCCAAGGGGCCAGGGTGCAGGCGGAAGGCCTGGAGCTCCTGCGCCAAGAGGCTGAAGCGCTCAGTTTGGCTGCGGCACTGCTCCTCAAGCTCTCGGACCCGGGCCTGGATCAAGACCTACCATCAACCCAAAGCCCGGCAAAGCTGCCCAGTCCCAGCCTGTGCCACACAGGGCACCGAACACCCAGACCCTTGGCCTGGCTGCCCCTCAGCCCTTCATATTGGCTGAGTGGAGTGTGAAGCCCTGGGACTATGGGCCACCTTCATTCCAGCCCTCCTCCAGAGCCAAGGTCTGCCTCATACTCTTCACACCCTTAGCCCCAGGCAGGCCACACTTCCTGCTTCTGGCTGCTTTCCAGGCCAATAGGGATGGATCCCACCCCCCACCACTATCACCAGTATCACATCCAGAGTTTCTCAGCCTCAGACCCACTTACCTGCCACCACCACCCACAGTCAGTGACCAAACAGTGACCAAAACCCCTGCCCTCAGGGAGGTGGGGCAAGAGACTCCACAAGGGATCTAGGGACATCTTTGTGACAGGAACAGGCCAATTCCCAAGAATTTTTCTCAGATATTAGGACAGCCCCAACCCTAGCCATTATCAGGAGAATCATGAGTTAAGACTGGTGATGAACGTCCTCATGGTCTCAATGGCTTTGTTTTGGAGAAGGGAAAATCCCATGACTGCCAGGCACAGGAGTAAGTCTGGGACAAGGGAATGGGCTATGTATCCTGCAGGGACCCAGGCCATCTAAGGATTTGCAGGTCTGCCACCTTCCTCTGACGGACATGACAGTTGGGACTGCTTGGGCCCTAAGACAGGAGATGAAGATGAAAACTCAGTCATCCTGGAGAGGTATGGAGGAGGGGATACCCAGGGAGGTTGAGGGGACAGAGAATAAGGAAGTTATACCTGCATGGAATCCAAGGTAGACTGTGGCAGAAAAGGAAAACATAGAAAAGAGGTGAGAGCCCTTAGTCCACTGGTCATTAACCCAGAAAGAGATAAACGAGAATGGGGCCTAAGTGGACCACATCCCATCCAGTAGGCCTCCCTGGACTGCAAAGTTCCTAAATGGAAGGGTATTTTAGGGTAAAGGCAGCCTCTTGGGAGTGAGTTGCAATGGGAGACTGCGGCCACCAGGCTCAGGAGCCCTTGCCCCAGCCATGCCTCAGCCTGAGATACAGGCTGATGGTGAAGAGGATTCCCCAGGTCCTGGAGAGTTTAAGGGCCTCTCCTGAAGCCTCATACTCTCCCCCCAACACACACATACACACACACAGTCCATTCCAGCTTTATCTGAAGTTCCCTGCCTTTCCCGCAAGCAATGGAGCCGGTGGCCATCTCTGGGGACCCTACCTCCAGCAGCTGCACAGCCCCTTCATGTTCTCTCTTGGCTTCTGCCTGGGCCTATAGGTAGGAGGAAGCAAGATGATGGTGGGCAAAGAGAGATCTGGGGCGGGGTAGAGGAAAGTATGAGGGAGGATGGGTAGAAGGAACAAGGGAGTGAAGGGAAAAGGAGAGAAGGGTAGAGGGGAAAGGGAGAAGGGAAGGGGACTGGGAACAGGAGAGGCTGTGGGGCTCTCCTTCGCTGAACACTCACCCTCCCCTACACCTTAGGCCAGAAGGCAATGGGGTCAAAGAGAGGTGGGGCCTCGTACTGTTTCTCCCTTTGGGACAGCTGCGTTCCTGACTTCCCTTCTACCTCTCTGCATGTTCCTTCTCGGCTTCTTGGCTCTGCTTCACTTCTTCTGTTCCTTGTGGAGTGTTAGGGGTCCCAGGGCATGGTGTTGGTCCCACTTTCTACTCTACACCCCACCCTCCATCAGGGTGCTTAAGCCCAAAGCCTCAGTGTCATCCTTGAGTCTTCCTTTCCTCTCAGAGAGGAAAGGGATGACAGAGTAGGGACTCAACCCTAATCCCACGATAAATCTTGCCAATTCCATTTCCAAAATATATTTCAACTCTGTTTCCACCTCCAGAGGCTGCACCCTGGTCCAGAATACCTAGTCTCCCACCTGCACCAGTGCAGCAACCACCTCCTAACACTTGTTCACCTGCCTTCATGCCAGCTCCCACAATCTACCCGCCACACTGCCCCCAAAGGGATCTTCTAAAATTATGAATAGGATCATGCCACGCCCCTTCTAACTGCTCACAAAACAAAGTATCCAAACTATTCCCATGGCTTTTAAGTCCAGCCTGATCCAGCCAATTCCTGCTATTCCGTCTGTCTCTTAGTATATTCTAACCATACTGTTCTCAGACACTCCAAGCGCTTTCCTACCACAGGGCATTTGCACTTCTACTCACTATTCCTGGAGTGCTTTTTCCCTAGCTCTCATGGCTGGTTCCTTCTTGCCATGCAGGGATTAGCTCAACTGTCACCTCCTCAGAGAGGCTTTCCCTGACCACTTCTCTAAACTGCCCCCCACCCCATCTCAGTCACTCTCTGTCACATCACTCTGTTCATTTCCTCCACTGCACCTGTCAGTGTCCAAAATGACCTCATTCCTGAATCTGATTATTTCCAGGTTGGTTAGGAACCTCGTCTTTGTTCACCACTGTCTCCCCAGTGCCTAACACAGTGCCTGGCACACAGCAGGTACTCAGAAAATGCTTTCTGGGTGAGTGGATGTCTAAGCTGGGGTCCAGCAGGCTACCACCCTTCCCTCACTCCTGTCCCCATCCTGGGAGGCCTTGTCCCCACCTGCTGCAACCTCCGGACCTCCTCCTGCTTCTCCTGCAGGCCGAGCCGAGCCCGCTCGTGCTCCACCTCCAGCTGCTGCCGCCGCTGGGCCACCTCCCGCATGCGCTGAAACACAAGCCCCTGGGTCAAGACCAGCGCCTCCACTCCACCATTTCTACAGAAGATCTAAGAAGAGGGCGCCTCAGACATTGCTGCAGATCCCTTCTATGGAAAACAAAACTGAGGCTAGAGAAGGAAAGAGGCTGAAGTCCCACAGCCAGTGGATGGTGGCTGAGGCCTCGTGGGCATGTTCCACTGTCCCATTTTCTCCCTGTGCCAGGGATCAATATCCTTTCCCCACCTACACAGTCCCCTTACCTTCAGCACCTGCTCCAGGCTCTCCAGCTTGCTCTGCAGGTCCTGGCTCTTGTGAAGGGCTGAGTCCCTCTCCTCTGTCACCCCTAGGAGCCGGCCCCTCAGCTCTGCATTCTCCCACTCCACCTGGAGAGGGGTGTGGCAGGGAGCTGGGTGTGTGAGCTTTGTCGCATGGGCTCCCTCATTAGAGGGGATAGTGTCCTGCATACCCCAGCCCAGTTCAAGGTGGAGAAGGAAGTCTCTCACCAGAGGCTGGGGCCCTGGCAGAAGTTCGGGCCCCCACAGCACCTGGGGCAGAGCTGGTACCTGCTCCTTCTCCGTGGCTCTCCCACTGAGCCGAGAGTTCTCCTCCACGAGGCGGGCATTCTCATTCTGGGCTTCTCTTAGCTGCAGTTCCTGAGGGAGCAGAGGTGTTGCGGGGGCAGCACCCACAGTCCCTCTCTCCCCATACAGAGGACCCTGTCCACCAAGTCAAGACCCTTTTGTCCCCTGCCTTGGACCTGCATCAGACAGGAGAGCCCAGAGAGCAAAAAAGAATGTACTTTCTTGTGGGCAGGGGGAGGAAAGCAGAGCTGAGTGGAAGCCCACCACCTGGCTGCCCTAGGGGAAGGAGGAGCTGACCACTGGACCCCCAGGCGCTCACCAGCTCCTCACATCGCCTCTGCTTCTTCCGGGCTTCCTGTTCCAGGCTCTCACATTTCTTCCGCTTCTTGCTGAGCTCTGACTCCTGTGAAGGTCAGAACCCAGTGGGTCAGCCCAGAGGGTTCCTCAGGTGGGAGGGCCCATCTGCCCATTACAGGTCCTCTCCAATCCTTGGCCTGAGCACTTACCAGTTGCTGTACCCTCTGTGGTTTCTCAGGCTCCCCTATGACCACCTGTGGGTTGTCCACATCCTCCTGGGGCGTGGCCTGCAAATGCCCAGGGGTAGGGGCTGGCAGTGAGGACAGGGTCCCAGGACAGCCTGCCCCAGCCCAGCCTGGGAGGGTCCTACCCCATCTCACAGTCAGCAATGAGATCCCTGCTCAGGAGGGGGCTGTCTGCTCACCCACCCCCATCAACTCCAGTTGATATAAATGTGCAGAGGCTGGACTCCTGGGTCCGGAGCCATAAGTGCTTTGAGATCCTGGGGCCCATGTGGGTCCTGGGAACCAGGTCCCTTATCCAGGCCAAAGCTTTCCCTTTTTAGCTTGCAGCAGCCAACCCCATTCTGCACTCAATAACTGTCCTAGGTGTCCTTCAGTGACTGGCAGAGAATTAGGAGGCTGCCTGGGCCCAGGGGACATGGAGGCATTCCCAGAGCTGAGGTTCTGGAGCATCCATATCTGGGCCTGGCCTAGAACAGTGCTTATCTGACCAGACCCTCCTCCAGGCTTCCCCCAAGCCCACCCCGTCCCACCTCCCATTTATCGGTGCAAACTTTGAGGGGAGGGCAGGTCTTGATGTGAGGTGCATCATCTCCCCTTCCTGGGCCAGGCAGAGGGGCAAAATCGGAGCAAGAAGCAACTCACACCCTGTGGCCTTGGTCGCTATCGGTTCGCGTCTCCGTCCCTCTTCCTAGAAGGGACGGACCTAGATACTGCCCAGCAGAGAGCACAGACAAGGGCCAGACCCATAAGTTCTGGGGGTCCGCGGGGAGGTGTCCTAGGCCCTTGGGACATTAGCTGCCTAAGCCCCATGCCCAGTGAGGGTCGCCCGTACCTGGAGCGAGAGCGGACGCACCGCCGCCCCCGAGGAGCCGGGGCGGGCCTGGCAGGCGGGGCTGGCGCAGAAGGGAGCGTCCCCGCGCTACGGCGGCGGCGGGAGGTGGCAGCGCGGGCCGGGCCCCGGGCGGCTGCTAGGGCAACCGAGGATTTGCAGCCGGGCCATACCACTGGCAGCTCGGCAGGGGCGACGGGGCGGGCCAGGCGGGAAGCAGACCCGCGGGGGGCGGAACTTGGGATGCCCGGGGCGGGCGCGGCGCAGGTAGGGGCGCGGGGAGGGGTGCAGGGAATCTTGCCCTCGGGGTCGGACTAGCTCCGCAGCCCCTCGGAGTGCGCATCCGTCACCAGGTACTCGGGGCTAATGAGCACCGTGCAGGGGGGATTCCAGAGCCACCACTACCACCCCGGCCTACACACAGCCACACACCTGCCCAGGAGTCTGCGCTCACCTCTCCCGGGGCGCCGGGGGCTGGTCCCCCTGCTCGGGCCAGGACAGCTGGGCCCGAGGGTCGGGGCGGCGGGGGCGGCCCCTGCTGGTTACGCAGGGCGATCTGCCTCTGCAGCCGCAGCACCTCCCGCTGGGACTCGCGCAGGAGCCGGTCGAAGTCCCGCACGTGGAGCCACTGGGGACCCTCCTGAGTGAGGGGACGCTGAATGGAGTCAGGCCGAGCCGCCCTCTACCTCACGCCATCCCCCAGGAGAGCGCGCCCTCCGCCTAGCTAGAGGGCCTCGGATGCGCGGGATCATGCATATTGTCGTATGCATACATGCCTGGGCATATGTGCATGCATATACAGCCACATGCTTCCGCTAGCCTATGTGCAGACACCCACAGGAATAGTAACTCATTTGCTGGGCACGCAACATGCGCCCGGCCCTGTGCAAAATGCCTGTAAACACCCTTTCACACAAGTGTGAGGTAAGTGTGGATGCAAACAGCCAGGCCCCACTAGCTCACTGCCTCGAGCCTGGGGCACAGAAATTCCCAGGTCTGAGACTTCTGGATGGCTCCACCTCCTTCAGTTCAAGCTACTTCGGCCGGCTCCCACCTGGGCCGTTGCCAGGGGAACGTACTCCCCAGAAGCCTCTACCTTCCTGCCTCATTTGCATTTCATTAACATCTCGTCCACACCCCACACGTTGTGGAAGTAGGCCGGCCAGCAGGCGGCCCTGTGAAGGGCTGAGCTGGAAGGGGTGACCAGGGCCCGTTCACACGCACCTTGCCTGCCAGGGTGAGCCTGGCCTGCAGCTCCCTGCACTCTCGCTGCAAGGCGGCAATCTGCTTGTCCTTGGCCAGCAGGGCGCTGGCTGTTTCACTGAGGTCCCGGGCTCGCTGGCGCGCCAGGGCCTTCCGGCACAACTCCAAACTGGCCCCTGGCCGAGGCACCGGGGCACTCACCTGGCCAGAGGAGGGGTAAGGCCAATGGTCATCACTGAAGGGCTAGGGTCCATCCTCCAATCCTCAGCACCTCCGCGAAAGGAGGGCTTGGGATGAAAACCTAGAAGTGCAGCCTCCTGCTTCCACCCTGTGCCTGGGGCCTTAGGGGACCTAGAGGCCTCATTAGATCCCAACCTGGCAGTCCCCAGGAATTAAAGGGTTAACTCCACATCCCAGTTTAGGCCCAAAGCATGCTGCTAATTCCAGACTGTCACCACCATTGGTCTTCATCCCTGCCCCCACCAGCTCTGCACCCTGAGATGAGCTCAGCATAGGCTGCAGCCAGCACCAGCTCGTGGTAGTCCAGAATTCTGCTCCCCGCCTGTTCGGGAGCCTCCTCCCTCAGCCCTTTCCTCCCTCCTCTCGCTCCAGAAATCCTCAGCTCTCAAAACTGGCCAGCATTTGCCCTTTTCACATGGCCCCCGCTGGGTTTCTGCTTTCCTGAGTGCTAAGGGTCTATGACCCCAGAGCCACAGCCTCTCAGAGTCACACCTGGCTCCCCTCCTCCCTGGTCACCCAGGCCCTGTCCAGTGGCCTGCGTCCTCACCACCCTCAGGTTAGTCTCCTGCAGCTTCCGGGCCCTCTCCTCCAGCCGCTTGGCAATGACCGCCAGCTCCGCGTTCTTCCTCTTCAGCCTCCGCACCTTCTCCTCTGTCTCTGGGAAGCTGCTCTTTCTCTGACAAAGGGTCAGGCAAGATTGGGGTACATGTAGAGCGTACCCCGCCAAGACCGCATCCTAGCTGCCCAGCCCCTAGACTAGTGCCCTAGGCTCATGGCAAGTCCTCTGCAGCTCTAGGCAGGAGTTCACCCTCTTGGGTCTTATTTTGACATCTCTTATTATGTGGCCCCCTGTCGGAGAGATGTTCATGGGGGAGGGAGGGCACTGAGGCAGAGGGCCAGAGTGTCTGAGCCTGCCTCCCCCAGGTCCCACTCTCCAAGCCTCACCAGCATCTGGTTTTCTTCCTTCAGGATGGCACAGCGCTGTTGCAGCTCCCCCAGAGCCCTCAGCAGCTCTAGATTGGGCCTGTCCCCAAAGCCCATGTTCAGCTTGGCCTGGCGTGGAAAGGAAGGGACACTCAGCTTCAGGAGACCAGCCTCTCAGTCAGAGACCTCCCTGTGGCAGCACTACCCGTCCACAGTCAGGGGGGACACAGAGGCAGCAAGGTTCTCTCCCCTAAATCTCAGGCCTTCAGAGAGGTGCACAAGGAGGCCTAGAAGGGGGTGCTTAGTCCTGGGGTCCTCCCTGCTATTCCTGGAGTCTTCCACCCACTGCGCGTCTTTTTCTTCTCCTGGAAATGCCAGTCCGAGCTCCCGCTCCCACTCCTCCAGGCTCTTCATGGCCCCTGAGTCCCTTTCCCTCCCCCAAAATCCTGGTCTCTCCATCTCTATGGGAAACTGCTTGCAGCATCCCAAATCTGGCCCTCCCTTGCTCAAACCTTGCTCAGCCCAGCCCTTAGCCCCCTTCCCTAAATCTGTTTCCTCTGGACTTTGATTCCACTGTATATCTCTACACGCCCCCAGTATCCTCAGCCCCCAAGGACAGACAGACAGACACTCATGGAGGAGACACAGAAAGACAGACTGTCAGAGAGACCCTGGGGGAGGAGGAAGGGGCAGGGCCAAATGTAGATAGACAGGCAAGAGAATGACAGACAGATGGGGAATAAATGGAACCACTGAGCCTAGTGTCCAAAGAAGGGAGGACTGATAGTCACAGAGACAGACCCACAGACAGAGACAGGCCAAGAGGAAAGGAGAGGTGGACAGAGGGGTTGTCTATCCTGCGCTGCTGTGTGCCCAGGCTAGAGAGGCCCCCACCTCACAGACCCTGACCTCCACAGCCCTTACCTTAGGGAAAGCCTCTACCTTGTCCTCCAGCGTCAGGCCGCCAGGTCCAGGGCTCTCTGCTTGCTGCCTTCGGAGAGGCAGCCCCGTCAGTGGCCCTTCGGAGTCAATGCTCTCTACAGGCCCAGGGCGCCGGGCCCCCTCGGGCTCTGAACTCTCCCCAGGCCTCAATTCTCCAACTTGCAGAGCAGCCGGAGTATCAGCAATGCTTGGGGCTGTGCCTCCAGGCTCACCCCCCTGGCCTGGAGTCCGGCTGTGCCAGGCGGCCAGTGCCCATGGCTCCATGGCTCCGGGGTCCCCAGGCCGTGGGAGGGATGTCAGTTGCTCCATGGTACTGCCAAGGGACCCCAGAATCTGAGCCGGGGAACATCACCCAGCCAACTGGGGGGGCTGGCGAGGGTCATGCCAGGCCAGACCCTGTCCCCTCTGAGCTCTTGGCTTCACCGAGGCTCCATCTGAGGTTGGCTGAGCTCTTCCCCACCCACGATGCAAGGCTGCAGAAGGAGTCAAGACTGCAGGAGCTGGAGCCAGGGGTACGCAATCTATGTTTGCTTGTGGCTGTGTGTGTATGAGTGTGTGAAGAAGGGAGGGTGTCCCTGTGGGGGTGGGGAGGATGTGCAGAGGCCACTGATAACAGTGCCTGGGTGAGGGTGTATGTGTGTGTGTCTCCAGGTCTGTCTGTTCGTGTCAGCGCTATGTATGTTTGGAGGATGGGTGTCCCCTCCCTTGTGTGTGTGTGTGGGGGGGATGTGCCGTGTGTCACTGACTGTGCCTGTGTCAGAGTTACCAGTTGTTTCTGTGTGTGTGTGTGTATGGGGGTGTCTGTATTGCAGGGCTGTGGCAGAGTGTGATACTGTCACTGGTTGTATCTGAGTGTGTCAGTGTTGTGCAGCTGTATGCATCGGTGTTATCGTGTGTCCATCAGCTTCTGTGAGTCTGGCCATCCATCACAGCCCCTTAGCCTAGCGAGGGTCCACAGGAGCTGCTGAGGGTGGTCCCCAGTGGTCCGCCGTGGTCCTTTATCTCCGTTCCTCTCTCCGCTGCTGCTCGCTGGCTAGGCAGCCAGGCTGTCCTAAGGAGGCCTGGGTCGATGGGCCGCTTGCCTCATAGTCTCTGCCCCACTGGACTCAGCTCTGGGGACTGCAGGGTCCCCTACAGCCCCGGAGCCCTGAGATGGTGGGCGCGGAGGAGGGCTGAGCCTCAGAATGGGGGGCAAGCAGGAGAAAGCCAGCCCTCCCTCCCCCTCCTCCTCCCCTCTCACCCACCAATAGGAAGTCGGCTGCTGGTTTCCATGGTGATGGCGATGGACTGGTGGGCTGGACCGGCTGGTAGGGTCAGGACGGAGGAAAGAGCAGGTTCCTCCCAGGATCCTGGCCCAGCGCCCCCTACATATGGCCTCCCACCCCTCATCCCCACCACACATCCTCTCATCTCCCTGAATGCAGAGGCAAGGGGGCTAAAGGCAGTCCATCCCATATCCCAAAGCCCTTCCCCTGATGAGGAAAGGTAGAGACAGGGAATGGCATGACAGACAGACAGACATTCAACCATGGAGAAGGACAGAAATAGAAAGAAGGGATAAGAGAAGAGACAAAGAGAGAGGTAGACAGAGAACTCAAGAGAATGGAAACAGGAAGACAGAAGCAAAGAGGCAGGAACAGGCTAAGAGAATTGCTCTGGCTTCCTTCTGCCAGGCCGTATTTGGGGATGATCTGGCTGTCTCCAGCCAGCAGGGGAGACCACATGGCCTGTTGGGTTGGCTTTGCCCCCAGTTGTCAGAAAGTTCATCTTCTTTTTAGCCTTAAGCCTTCTTGCTGTGGGAAAACAGCTTTTTGAAACAAGGACCTAGGAACTTGCCTGCCTGGGAGTTGGCTGTATGTGGGGGCAGGGGCCCAGACAAAGACCCCAGAGACAGGGATGTTGGGAGAGGCTGTGGGGAGGCAGCTCCTCTCCTCTGAAACTAGACTCTGTCCATCTCAGCCAAGATTGGGGGCCCTCGTGTGGCATCCCTGGGGATAGCAGTGGCACTGAACCACAGAGCCCTGACTGTGGGCTCCACCCCAGGCGGCAGCTGATGGAACTGTGGGTGATGCATGGGGAGGAGGTTACACCCTCACTTCCCTAAAGCAGTGTGTAGATCAATATGCATGCCACCACAAGACGGGAGGCCAATGTATATATGTATGCCATTATGTGCATGCATGTGCATAGTGTGCATTATAGAAGAGGCATATTTATATATGTGGGGCACTGGATATATGTGTACTGTTAGGTGTCTATAAATCTCATTGGGTGGATATGTATGCATGATTCTATGTATATGTCATTGCATATATGTCTATGTGCCAGTGTATATGTGTATGATGTTATGTGTGTGAGAAATTATCATTGTGTAAGTTTGTAAATTACAGTACACAAGTCATGATATATGCATACGAATGTCATTATATGTATGTGTCATCTTATGCCATTAAACATATTTACACAAGTGTATGAGTGCCATTACCAGAAGGCTGATGGTTCAAACCCACCAGCCACTCCTCAGAAGGAAGGTTAGGCAATCTACTTCTGTAGTGATACTACCTCGGAAACCCAAGGAAGGGTTGCTGTGGGTCGAATCCAACTTGATGGCCGTGAGTTTGGTTTTTTTGGTTTTATGAGGGCCATTATACATCATGTATCCTTGTGTGGATATATATGTGTATATGTGTGTGTGTTTGTGTAACTATGTATTTTATATATATCATTATGTGTGACTGTATCACTATGAGTATGTGTATAGAGCCACTGTGTTTATTTGTTGTGTGAATGTCACTATGTATATATTTAGGTGCTCTTCTGTTTGTGTCTGTTTATATGTATATGTATCTAGGAGCTCTGGTAGCATAGTGCCTAAGGCACTTGACTACTAACCAGAAGGCTGGCAGTTCAAACCCACCAGTCACTCCTGGGAAGGAAGATGGGGCAATCTACTTCCGTAGTGATACTGCCTCGGAAACCCAAGGAGGGGTCGCTATGAGTCGGGTCCAACTCGGCGGCACATAAA
>NW_006922421.1:292733-327663 GCF_000298275.1 Orycteropus afer afer
GGGTTTGAACCGCCAGCCTTCTGGTTAGCAGTCGAGCGCCTTAGGCACTATGCTACCAGAGCTCCCATATATAACTATATGTGTTCAAATAGCATACATCTATGGGACCTCTATATGTAAAAAGCACATGTGTCCTGGGGGAGGGGTGTGTGTGTGTGTGTGTGTGTGTGTATACTTTGTATATTAGTATCTGTGCCCTTATCTATGTATGAGATGCTTTGCGTAAGTGCTATGGTATATTTGTGCCCAAATCTTATACGACCAAGGACCCCTAGACTTTCTTAGATTAAAACTGAAAGTACATGACTTTCTGTTTTGGTGGTTTTGTAGAGCAAATGGAGAAGAGAGCAGGGCCAGTGCTACGGTGAAAGGTAGGAGAGCCCCTCATAACTCCTCCAGGTCCTGTACCCTTTCCTGATGGGCCAGGAGGTCCTCTCCCCAGCAGCACAGGCCCCTTCTTCCTCTAGCTGTGGCCCAGGGCCTCTTCTAGTCTCATTAAAAAAAAAAAAAAAAATGCCTTTGAGTCGATTCCAACTCATGGCAACCCCATGTTTTACAGAGTAGAACTGCTCGGTAGGGCTTTCTTGGATGTAATCTTTACAGAAGCAGATTGACCACTGCTAGGTGGGTTCAAAGCACCAACCATTTGTACAACCCAGGGACCTTTCTGGTCTCATACATCAAACCAAACCCCCTGCCATGGAGTCAGTTCTGACTCATAGTGACCCTATGGGACAGAATAGAACTGTTTCATAGGTTTCTAAGGTTGGCTGTGAATCTTTATGGAAGTAAACTGCTTCATTTTTCTCCCATGGAATGGCTGGTGGGTTTGAACCACTGACCTTTTGGTCAGTAGCCATATGCTTCAACCACTGCGCCACCAGAGATCCTCCCGTCTTGTAGGCAGGGCCAAGCTCATTTCCTGGGGAAAGTGAGAGTGATTCTCCCTGCCAGCCTTTCTGTGCCCCCATCCCATCCATGTGCCTGCTACCCTCACTCAGCACCCCAGGCCCCAGCAACAAAATCTCAGACAAAAGAGAAACGGAATCCATTCTTTATTAATGTGGGGGCACTGGCATCACCACTCATTACTATCCATCCATCAACCCTCCCCTCCAGCCTCTTCCTGGTCCCAGCAATGGTCTGCTTGTGGCTAGGCCCCCATTCTGGTCCTCTCCACAGTTGCATGAAGGATCCACATGGCCCAGTCCTCCCCACACCCCGTTCCAGACTTCAGGGCAGCAAAGAAGCTGGTGTGGTGTGTCCTTGGTTGGCGGGAACCAGCAAGGACAGTGCTATGGGGAGCAGTGGAGGTCATTGGGGGCCTGGGAGGGGTGGAGAGGACCCCTGAGATGCTCACCCATCACACGTAGTCTTCAACATCGAGGAGGACAGTGGCAGGTGGTGGCGGGCGGTGTCGTGGTCTCCGAAGCCCACAGTACACTCATCCATAAAGTAGGAAACACTACACCCTCCAGTGCTGTTAGTAGTGCTTTCTACTTTATGGGTGACTGCACTGTCTGTCTGTCCATCTGCGTGTATTCTTCAGGCCGCCCGCGCCTTCTCCAGATTCCTGTTTCAAGAGCCCCCCAGCCCTCCCCATGGTTTCCTAGGACCCCACCACCCTGCTCCATGGTCCCAGAGGGCCCGCCCTGGGCCTTGTGGGCGGTGACTCAGCATGGCGCCAGACCTTGCCTCCTCTACCTCCCTCCCCCCACTTCCTCTTTGATTCCTTCTTCCTTCCCCCTAAGACTCCACCCCATCTTCCCCCACACACACACTGTCAGGGACCTTCAGGTACAGGCCAAGGCTATTCTGGAGGCCTGACTGCAGTCCCCAGTTCTTGAGCCCCCTGGCTGACTCCTCCCAGCCACACTGACAGCCCTGGAGTTCGATCAAGGCGGCCACAGTCTCCTCCCCAAGGTAAAGCCAGTCCCCAGCCTCCCTACCATCAACAGCCCCAGCTCCCTTACTGCCCGACTGCTCCCCAGGCAGTCCCAAGGCTGTGGCGAAGGGGATGGTGGCCATGTTGGGCAGAGGGAGATGATTGGCACCTCTTCACTAACATCACATCCCACATTTCAGACTCTGACCACCCTTTGTCATCCCAGCCTACTCCTCAGCCTTCCTTCCACAAAGCCTTGAACCCCTCTTTCTTTCTTTGGGGAGTAGGAACCATTTCACCTTCCTTGTCTAGAGGGAAGTAGAGACCAGGCTTTTGAGGAGCTGTCCTACCATAAAGACAAGTAGATCTGCAGGTTACTCCACCTATTTGCCTAGAGCTTTGCTAGGAAGCCTGGGCCCCAAACTCCTGACCCCCTCCCCAAAGCAGCTCCACCCAGAGCCCACAACCCAAACCCCTCTGCTCTGAGGCCAAGGGTTGGGGAGCCCTGGTTGAGGCTGAAATGAAGGTTCTGACCTTACCTGATGCCGCAAGGTTGAGGAGAGCAAGCTCTGTGCTCCAGGCTCCGAAATGGGGTCCCCTTCAAAGCGGGCAGGGCTTATAACCCCGAGGCCACGTGGGCCAGATCTCAGGGCACCCAACGGACTTGGAGCCCGCCCCCACACCACAGAGCAGATTAGCGCGCCCCTCCCCTCCCAGGGGAGGAGGACAGACTGACAGGAAACCAGAGACAGGCCTGGGTATGGCGGGAGGAGGCCCAAAGGGACCATCTCACACTTCCTAGGCAGGTGGCTTCCGGGCTCCCAGGTCTGCCCTTCCCCCCATGGCACCAGCGCCAGGGCATGTTTCAAGAGTCTGAGACTGACCCAGGGCATTGGAGGTGACCCAAGGAGACAGTGCCCCCTGCCAGGGCCTTCGATGAGTGCCCAAGACATGGAGTCCTGAGTTCCAGCAGGAGAAAAGGCCCTTTCTCTAAGCCCCACCCCCACTGGTCCCAGCCTGAAAAATTCCCTTCCCTTCCGGACAACAGTGGCATTCAGACCAGGCCATGACTTCTCTATATGTGCTCTCCAGAGAGGCCATCAAGGTACACAGGCAAGAAGGGGGTCCAGGATAGCACACATCACAGCACCCCTGCCCTCAGCATGCACAGATCCACCCCTCCCCCAGACTCAGACACCCCTTGCTGGGCCACCCTATTCTGCAGGAGACCAGGCCTGGGGGACTCTTGGCGCAATATGGGTGTCAAACTCAGGCCAGGTGGGTTTGTTGGCACTAGGCTGGGGTCTCCTGCTTCCCTCAGGGTCTGCAGGGACACGAGGACAGGACAGAGCACTGGTGAGGACTAGGGTCCTTAGGTAGGTAGGGTGCCATGGAGGCCGGAGAGAAAGGGGCTTGAAGGAGTGAAAAGAAGGAGGCTCCACTCTAAGGGGAGGTTCTGGTGGCCACCGGATGTGGGCACGGGGCCCACCCACCTGCATGCCACCCCCGCTTTCCCCATGGGGAAGGCAGGAAGCTGCCTAGCCCAGGGCCCCTGTTGGGAGGTGTCTTCGTTATCTAGTGCTGCTATAACAGAAATACTACAAGTGGATGGCTTTAGCAAACAGACGTTTATTCTCTCACAGTTTATGAGGCTGGAAAAGTGCAAATTCAGGGTGCCGGCTCTCGGGGAAGGTTTTCTCTCTGCCAGCTCTAGAGGAAGGTCCTTATCTCCTCTGAATTTCTGCTCCTGGGCAAGCTTCTTGTGTCTTGGCATCTCTCTCGTCCCATTTCTGCTTCTTTCACTTGCTTGTTTAATCTCCTTTATATCTCAAAAGACACACCCTACACTAATTTTGGCTCATTAACATAACAAAGGCAATCCATTCCCAAATGGGGTTATAACCCATATATTATAAGCATAGAGGTCAGGATTTACAACACATATTTTTTGGGGACACAGTTCAATCCATAACATTCCACTTTTTGATCCCCTAAAATTCATGTTCTTGCCACATGTGGAACACATCCACCCTGTCACATTATCCCCAAAGTCTTCAATCTACTCCAAGTTGAAAATCTCATCTTCTGAATCATCTAAATCAAATATGGGTGAGACTTCAGACCCGTTCCTTCCTTGGCTAAGTTCCCCTTCATCTGTGACCCTGTGAAATCTAGACTACACGTTAGTTATCTGCTTCCAAAGCACAGTGAGGGAACAGGCACAAGGTAGACATTTCCATTACAAATGGGAGAAATTGGAAAGAAAGAATAACAGGCATCCAGCAAGTCCAAAATAAAGCAGATCAATTTGTATTAACTCTCAAGGCTTGAAAATAATCTTCTGTTCTATGGAACCCTGTGGGCAAGGGCCCCGCCCTCCAAACTCTGGGTTTTGGCCATGCTGTCTGGATTCTAATGGAGGGCCCTCAACCCTGGGTTTTAGCTCCACCTTCCAGGCCTACTAGGATGGCAACTCTGCTCCCTTGGCTTTTGGGGGCCCCCTTTCTCCTATCTGAGTGGCAACCCTACCCCCTTAGTCCTTTGGGCATGGCAGTCCCACCCCCTCAGCTTTGGGTGGCTGACCTATCCCCCAGCACACCTTAATGGCAGCCCTACATGCCAGAACTGAGTTGGTAAAGATCCAACTCTTTGAAACCTAGGCCCACCTTTTGAGATCCAGGAGACGGTAGCCTCACCCTTTGAAAACGAGAAGGCCCTGCTCCTCATGCTCTTTCCAACAGCCCTGCTGATGTCTCAGCTGCTCCGGGATGGTCCTTTTCTTTTCTTGGAGGACAACAGATGTAGCTCCTTTGGCCTGTTTCCTGCCTGTAGAATTCCAAGAGGCAGACAGTGTTCTTTTCTTTTGTTCTTTCTTTATCCCATTCAGTTTAAGCTGATGGGTTTTCTGCTGTAGAAATTGGTTAGATTCAGCTTAATTCTTTAACAAAAGATTGTGTAGCCATGTCCTTGTTGAACATTCTAGGATATGTATTCTTAGTTTGTACAATAGAATTTTCCAAATATTTCAGTTCTGTTTTCATTTTGCACAGTTCATTTTTAAGTCCATCTCTTCTTTCCTCTTGCATTTTACTATAAGTGGCAAAGAGAAACCATGTGACCTCTTTAAGATCTTGCTTAGAAATCTCATCAGCCAGATATCCAAGGTCATCACTTACAAGTTTTACTTCCACCAAATATTTGAACATAATTCAGATAAGTTCTTTACCACTGCATAAAAAGCATTGCCTTTTTTCCATTGTCCAATCACACGTTCATCATTTTCTTTTAAAGCCTCACCAGAAGCACATTTCCAGTAAAATTCTGTTGCTGGCACCATATATATTCTCTAAGAAGACAGAGACTTTCTCTCTACCTCTCCTTACTTCCTTCAGAGCTCTCACAAGAATTACCTTTGATGTCAATAATTCTACCAGCAATCTCTTCAAGATGATCTAGGCTTTTACTATTAGGCACCTTAAAACTCTTCCAGCCTCTACCCATTACCAAATTCCAAAACCACTTCCACATTTTAGATATCTGTTACAGTAGCACCCCACTCCCCTGGTACCAAATTCTGTCTTAGTTATCTTTACAATCCATATTTTGGGGAACACAATTCAATCTATAACAGGAGGGGAACTGGATGTGGGTCTGGCAAGGGGGCTAGGATGGGCTGGGGTTGGAATGCCCTTTTCCCTACAGTTTGCCAAGCCCCTCAATGGGTTTAGTTCTGCAATCAAGAGGAATGGGCTCAGGGGGAAGTTGGGGAGGTCAGAGGGGTAAGAATCACCAATGACTCCTTCCCAGAAGGCCATGGGTCCCTTCTCTGGGTTCCCCATTCAGGGCCAGGCCCACACAGATTTCAAAGCTCAGAAGAAGATGGCATGGAGAGAAGTGGGGAGGGAGGTTGCCCCACACTCTGTCCTGCAGACAGAGGGCCATTAACCTGGAGAATTGTTATCCTCTCCAGGCCCCTAAAATGAGAAAGAGAAAGGGATAACAGGGTCTTCACCCCTAGAATCTGAAGAGAGTAGTGAGAAGGGCAACCCTATAGAGCCAGCTGGCCAGAAATGGGGCAGTGCTCCTTTAAGAGACCACCCCTGCCTCTGACCCTGGGTGGAGCGGAAGTGGCTGCCCAAGGTGATAAGAGGATAAGAATATCAAAGTTGTGCAGTAACCTGGGTTCTTAGACCCCCACCCATCAGGGCCCCTCCTCGTAAGCCATCTGCCCACCACTCCCTTGCTTAAGATGCCCCCATAGTCATCACTCCAGAGGTGGTCTGCCCCAGAAAACGAGAGTCACAGACTGGAGCCAGAGAGTGTGACTTCTGGCCAACTCTGCCATAGGCCCCTGAGCATGTGAGCTGGGGCAAGTCAGACTTGAGTCTCTTCGTCACTCCAACAGTCTCCAACTCAGACTTTCTCTTATCCCGAGTGAGGTGGTTGGTGTGGTGTCCCTGCTCACCTTCAGCAACAGGGAATCCTTGTCCTCAGCCTGTCTTCAATGCCCAAGGACAAAGACGACCACCACCACTGTTGCATGCACATGTGTGTGTGTATTTTAGGAGAAACTCTTTAGGAGTCTTTAAGAGTCTCTTCATTCACAGAGTTTCTGGGGTCAGGAGGTTTCCAGAGGGGCTGGGACTTTTGCTAGTTCCCACCTTGAGGCTGTCAGAAAGAAGGTTGGGCAATCCTACTTCCGTAATGATACTGCCTCGGAAACCCAAGGAGGGGTCGCTATGAGTCGGGGCCGACTCAACGGCACATAACAACAACAACCTTGAGGCTGAGGTTGAAGACAGATAGAACTAAGGAGGCCCAGCCACCCGGGGCTCGGGGTCCCCACATCCTAGACTTCTTCCTGGGTCTACAGTTGATCTCCAGCTCTGCTGGGCCTCAAACCAGGTGAGATAGGAAAGGGCCAGAGATGAATGCAGAGGCAAAATCAACGACAAGGGAAGGGGCGGTGTCTGGGATGAGGACACAGAAACAGTAAGAACAATCCAGAGACGAGCTTTGTAAGAATGTGTGATGTGGGGAACATGTATACACCTGGGAGTGGAACAGCAGTGCTGGACTGGGAGGCCTGCTCTAGGCTGGCACTACCATAGCTGGGGCCTATCCGACTGACCCACAGTGCCTGAGGGCAGAAGCGCTGGGTGTGAGAGTCCAAGTGTGATACAAACACACACATGTAGCCCCCAATGCACTGACATACTGGCTGCCCTAAGAGACCCCAAAGATTCCTAGTTTCCTTTCCAGAAAACTATAGCAGGCTCAGAGCCACACAGACACCCGTCAGTGGCATGTCTAGCTCAGGCCTACAGACAAATCTAGAAGAAGGCCTACTGCATACCCTAGACAAAGGACCTCCTCCCATAAGAGACACAGGAAGCCCCACCTGGGAACTGGGCGTTTGGGAGAGTGGCTAGAGGGGTGGTGGGGGTGGGCTCTGAACACAGGGCCCCTCAGTGAAGAGGCCTGACTCCCACTCCCACCTCAAAAGTTATTGCCAGAGTTCAAGGGGGTGAGAGAAACTAAACCCTTGATGATGGCTGAGAGGAGAGGTATTCATGCTTCTCTGTGTAGAAGAGAGTTCAAGTTGACACTTCAAACTCCACCCCCTTGGCGGTAGCTGCTGCTCAGCCAGACCCTTCCTGGACCATCTCAGCTCACTTGGACTCTGCTTTACAATGTCCTCCAAGGCCCTTTCTGGTTCTGACAATCTTATTCCAGTGATCTGGTTCCCATTCAGAGGTGACAGGGCAGTAGGGACCAGGATAAGGAGTAGGAGGGGGGATGGCTGGCAGTAGAAAGAAATGGGCACGACCTTTCACCAGGTAAGAGGGGTGAGGCTGCTGGGATGTGGGCCCAGAACCCTGAAGACTGCAGGCTCTCAATGCCTTCCTCCCACCCCACCCTACCCATCTCAGGGGCAGTCTGCTTTGTGTGCCAAGCTGAGGCTATAGACAGGTAAAGGTAAGACCAAGGAAAAAAGGACACAGGACCTGTCTTGGAGCGTTCTCCATCTGATAGGCAAGATACAGATCAGCAGTGTGTGAGATACTGGTGTGTGGACGTGAGAAAGTGCATCTGTACCTAAAGCTTCAGTTCTGACAGGGATACCTGGCTCCCACCTTGAGTGAGGCCTGCCTCTGCGAGGCCAAGAGGAACATACATATATACCTACATGGCCATCTACAACTAACAAAGTTGCAACAAGGACACGTTCGTTCTGAGTGAGGCTGACGGGGCCCACAGGGCTAGACTTGTGGATGCTAGGTGGCAACCTCAGAGTCACAGGGGGACCATTAGAGAAGGCTTCTGAAGGAAATTAGTGTAGATGGAGGAGAGTTTGGAAGGAGAGGCTAGAAGCTAACTGGGCAAGGAGGAGAAAAAGGAAGAAGTGGTCTTTAACGTCCTAGAAGAACCTCCAAAGAAGAGCAGGTCCAGCGGGTGGAGAAATGACACGCCTTTTGTCGGTAGGCACAGAGGCAGAGAAGAAAACCAAGGGTCCCTTCCAGCTGCACGGACCCAGAGCCTCAGCAGGCAGAGATGGCAGCTCAGATAACCTGCCCTGTGAGGAGACAGCAAGAAAGAAGCCGCAGGACCTAACCACTCACAAACAGGAAGGCAAGAGGGCGGAGCAGGTCTGGCCTCCAGGGAGCTGGGGTTGGGGCTGGGTGGTGGGGGAGGAGGCAATGGGGACCAGCCTGAGTGTTTCCCTTCTTTGTGGCCTAAGTAGCAAGGGGCTTACGCCAGCATTATAGGATAGGATTGATAATGATGCTGATTGAGACCAATAGCCCCAAACTTTACCATACCTTTCTCACCCTCCCTGGAGGGGCATCCAAGGGAAGCAGGTGGAGAGGAAGGTGTCTGAGGACCCAGGACAGCTCACGTCCCTGCAGAGGTCATCTGGGCACCTAGGCAGGTCCCCTGAATCATGTCAGGACTTGGGGAGCAAAAGAAGTGCTGAGAGTCTCCAGGCAAAGAGAGGGGACTAGCACTTGTGCCCTCAGCCCCTGCCTGTACTGCCCAGAAGTCATCTCTCTCTGGCAGTGGTCCCCCCTGGGAGGCCAGCTCTGCTCTGGGCAGGGCTCTGGCTCAGTTCTCCTGGGATCACAAGTATCTAAAGGTTCTAAGCAACAAAATCAGCCAAGATTTTTGTCAGGTCCCGAGTCAGGAAATTGAGCTACAAGCCCAGAGAGAAGCAGGCAGCAGCCTGAGGTCACAATGCCAAGTCAGGGCCATCCTCAGGGTTCTCTCCACAACATCTAGGAAGAGGCAGGATGGGCTGGGCTGAGCAGGGAAGGGGTATAGAGAGGAAGGAGAAGGTCACTCCAACCACTGCTGTGGGAGCGGCCATTGAAGCCAGCAGCATCCCAGGTGATCCTGGGAATTTCTGTCTCTGCTGCGTCCTCCTGGGGCTAGGAGCAGGGAAGTGAGAGAAAGCCCCCCTACTAGCTCTTTCCACACACAGGTGCCTTGTATAACTTGCATAGCTGACCTGCTCCAGTTTTAACTGCTAAAACTTTGTATATTCTGAGAGCTGGGGCTGAGCAGGGAGTCCGTGCCTGGAACCCACCATAATCTTTCATCAACCCAACTCCTTACCACTAACATCAAAACAGAACTAACAGGAGACTAGGGGTCTAGCCCCTCCTGTGGCTATTTGCTAAACAAAAAGTTATATAGTATAACTTTGGGCCAGTCACCTGTAAAACTAGGGGGAAGGTTGCCATGTGCTAGTTGAAGCCCCCAAGAGCAGTGGGGCACCTGCCCAGGGACCTAGGAGGAGGCAACAGCAGGGCCTGTGTTCTAGGCCTTCCCAGCCATAGGCATCCCTCGGGTTTTCCCAGCTCGCTCAAGGGCAGACTTCAGAGAAAGCAAGGTGGCTTTGCAGGATCCTCACCCTTGCCTTGGCTAAGAAGAAAAAGCAGGGGCCTGGGGTGGATTCCTTTGTCCATCTATTTCCTCTTGCAAGCAAGCCCCTGGCCCCTACCCAGGACACCCAGGGATGGCTGGAAAAGCAGAGAGTGACAGATGGGAAGAACAGAGAGCTCAGTGATGACTGCTCCCTGACCAGCTCTGGGCTCCTTTCTTCATTCACCCCATTCACCTCTACATTCTGCACATAGCAGGGGGGAAGACTGCAGCCGCCAACGCGTTTAGGCATTTAGAAAACTTTATAAAGCACACTCACACCTGAATGGCATTCGTTCATCATTCTGACCCAGTGAGGTATACATGGTGGTATCCCCATCTCAGAGATGAGGAACCAGAAACTCAGAGAGGTTAAGTTTCACCTTCCTGAAAATCGGGCCAACAATTTGTGTCCTGTTCCCATTCACAGCCCCTCAAAAGGAACAGGTCTGACAGACCATGGAGGGGAGACCCAGCCTGGGAGACAGGGGTTAGAAAGAGCAGTGGGAGGGGCAGATTTCCCTGCTCCAAGGCATGTGGGTGGGGAGCAGAGGAGTTGAAATGGGCAACCGAGTGGTCTTCAGACCCTCTCCACCAGCTATGGACCCCTAGCTCCTTCCCTCGGAGTCTATTAAGCTGTCAGATAGGGGAGGGGAGGCCACAAAGGCTAGGAGCCTCCAGCGGCAGCAGCTCACAGCACTGGAGCCGTTAAAAAGTGACTCAACCAGAAAGTGCGTTTAAAGTGAAGCCCGCCTGGGCCCCAGAGCTAAACCTCAAAAACATGAAGTGAGAGAGACAGGCCTGTGGGGGGCTGGGCTGAGGCAGGAGGTAGGAGGCCCAGCCAGGAGCTGGCCTGGCCAAATAAGGGCAAATGTTCCCGGGTTGGCCAATGGGACGCCAGCAGCCACGTCATGGGGCTGCGGGCTCCGAGTGAGGGAGGTGAGAGGCCTGGGGCAAAATGGGGGTGTGGGCAGCCCAGGCCCTCTGAGAAGGTGCAGGGAGTGGGTTGAAGGCCTCACACCTAGAGAGACCTTGGTGCTGAGGTCAGAGACACACTACCCCAGGAGCCCCACCTGAAGACTGGGGCCCAAAGGGGCAGAAGGAAGACAGGAACTCCCTCACCGCTGCCCCATTTAGGGTCCTAGCTTCTGTCCATCTGCTGTGGCAGAACTGAAGGCAGCCATAAGGACGGCGGTGTTGTGCAAGGGGAAAGACTAAGCCGAAACCCCAGTGCAGCCTCCGCCTGGCCACTGACCTTGGACAAATGATGAACTGCCACTTGGTTTTCTCATCTGTGAAAGGGGAATAACAGTGCCTCACAGAGTGGCTCTGAGGATCCAATGCAATCATGGAGGTGGCCCGTTTTGAGCCTGGTAATTGCTGTACTGGTGTAATAGATTTTTGTTGTAGAAGCAAAAGTGAGACAGCAGCCTGTCATTCATAGTCCTGTCATTCATAGACAGTCATTCATAGTCCTGTCTCCCAGTTGCCGTGAAAGATCCCTTTTCGAGGACACCATTTGGTTCACGATTCTGACCCTGGTGTCTACAATGGGGGAGGGGAGTTGTGGGGGCCAGAGGGCTCCTCTCAATCTAACTAGTCCTTCATGTCCTCCTTGGGCTCCTTCCCTAGAGAAGTGCCTGCCTTCCGTCTTTCTCCTTCTTCACCTTTCCTGGCCAGGCTTAGTGGCCCACAGACTAGGTCCCACCTTTCTGCCTGAGACCGCACCCCCCATCTCTCTGCTCCCCTCAGATGCAGGGCTGAGGAAGTGCCTCAGCTGCCCTCACAGGGTGGGGTGGGGTGGGATGGGGGGTGAACTGCTGCCTTCTCCCAAGGCCTGTGATGGCTCCTTTGCCTCAGGCCTCCCCAGCCAATATTTGGACCATAGGGCCCAGGAGGAAGGCTGAGCCATGGCTGCCAGTCCTTCCTCTCTGTGTTCTTCTCCCTCCCAAGCATGGACTTGCATTTCCCCTCTGCCTTCCGCTACTCAAGTCCCCAGGAATGAGGTGACAGTTAAACCTTCACTTCCGGCTATTGCCCCCAAAGCGCTCTCTTCCTTCCAGGTATTTTCCGGGATGGGGGAGGGGTTGAAAGGGTGGCAGTTGCTGGGTTTAGGGGAGAAGGAACACAAGGATTCCATTCTGGAGAAAAGCTGGGGTCCCCTTACCCTGGGTGGGATGGTGCTCTTTACCGTCCCTCAAGCTTTCTGTGTAACACAAGGAAGAGCTCAGCTTGCGGGGGGGGGGGGGGGGGGGGGGCGGGCACAGGCAGGAAGCAGCAGATAGGATCATATAGGATCCCTGAAAACGGGCCTGCAGCTCCCTGGCTTCTAACAGGGCCAGGCCTCCATGTGCCTGGGAAACCCACTGCTGTGGGATGGATCCCTAAGGAAAGCAAGCTCCTAAGGCTTCAAGTTGTCTGGTCCATCTGTGATGCCACCTTGTCTGCCCTCCACCCTGAAAGGGAGTGTTGAGAATGGGGGCGGGCATAGGCCTAGAGGGGAGATGTTTTCTATCACGTCTCAGGGGATCTGGCCTCTCTGTCAGCAGCACAGGACAGAGTTTTCTGTACCCTTCGTTCCTGCTTCCTGGGGCTCTAAGGCAGAGAGAAATAAGCATCTTTAGGAAAAAGGTACTGAGCTAGGTGCTGTGGGGCATACAAAGTAGCAGGGATCTCCCCCAAACTCTCTGGGGTTCAGTCCTCTCCCCATGAAGTGACTCTCCCAGTGCCATGTTCCACGGTTTGTCTTTACTTTTTCTACAGCCTCAACATTTTGGCCTCATCCTCCCATAGGTGAAGGCCTCTGAGTCCCAAGGCTCAGAAGGCAGCCATGTGATTTTCTTCTGAATCTCAGCCTTACTGGTTCCCCCTACAGCAATTTTTACAAAGGTGGTTGTCTGTTCTCCTAGCTCAGAAGACTGGTAAAGGGGTACTACACGTGAGGATCAGAAATGGCAGCTGAGGGACTGACGTAAAATCCAGGAAAATAGTCCTGGACCATTTCACTACATGAGACAAAAACAGAGGTTTGGAACAGTGACTTTGAAATAACTAGAAGTTAAGTATGTCCAGACTCTTACGTCCAAATGGTAAAGAAGTATATAATAGATATATATTTTTTTCACACAAGCAATGAAAGAACAGAAAGATTAACATAAAAAACCTTGGTGCTTGAAAGAAAGAGTCATTTGGCTGTACATATGTACTGGGAATGTGGACTGCTCAATAATGCTGGAGGGATGAAATTCTTCCACATTCCAGGAACTTATCTAGAAGTAGACAGCTTTGGGCAAAAATAATGACAATTCTTCACATACACTTAGTTTACATCTCTCAAATTGCTTTTATCTGAATTAATGTATTTGATTCTCACAACTACCCTAAAGGTAGGGACCACCAAACACACTTATAAGCAAACTTTATTTGAAGTATAACATACAAACAGAAAAGTGAACCAATCATAAGTGTATATATAACTCAATGTGTTTTCAGATACTGAATCGACCCATGTAACCAGATCAAGAAAACGAATATAACCAGCACCCTAGGTCTCTTCATGCCCTTTCACCCCCATCCTTCACCCAGTAACCACTGCCCTGACGTCTCATACTGATGCTTTGTAAATTTCATTGCATAGACAGGGAACTTAGTTTTGGAGAAATAAAGTAACTTGGAAGTCACAGGACTAGTGGGTAATGGAGGCGGCGCTGGCAGGCAGGGGCTCTTTCATCACACACAGAGGTAGAGTCTCAGTGACCCAGTGGGATATTAAGATGCCATAACCAAGCTGCAGATGGAAAGGGGTGTATGAGGAGAGCGTAGAGGAAAGGAAAAAGCAGATGAAGAGATTGGGAGCTGGGGGCACATATGAATGAGTTCCAAAGAACTGCTGGTGTGGAATGAATGATGCAGCTGGTGGAACTGGAGAAGGGCTAGACCAGCTGCCCAGTCTCCTGCACGGGGATCCTTGAATAAATCGATCTCCTCCCTGGACCACTTCCGTTCACTGCTTCCCTCTCTTAAGCTAATTTTAGACTTGGGGGCTGAGATGTAGGTGGTGGGAGTAATGCGGCTCGAAGTGTAGGGACATGTTACTTTCGCTCAACAATGGTTCTGTTTTATACATTCTGGTTTATGAATGCATAACTATCCCTTTGGAGATAACTGTCAGAAACAGTTTAGCTGCCCTCCATGGGGTATGGGCAATGTACTTCTTGTGCTAGGGTACTTAATTGGGGCCAAATCATTTTAACTTTTTGAGCTTCAGGGTCTTTATCACTAAAGAAGGATGTTAACTATGGCACAAAAGTTTTGTCAAAATCATATGAGACGACAGATGTCAAAGTCTTTTGTCAACTGTAAAATGCTACTTAAATGAAAGGCATTATTGATAAAACATTAACCTGACCCACACAAAGTAAAACATGTTTAGTCTGTTCTTAAACATTACCTATCACACACACACAACTGAGATCAGATGTCTGGGAGAGGATTTGAGGAGAGCGGAGCAAATTTAGAGAAGGCTGGGAGTAAAGAGGTAGTGGCCGTAACAAAAGCAGAGACTTCAGTCCCCAAACCTGGTGAACTAAGATTTTATCTTCATCAGCCCATCTTCAATAGTCCTGGAGAAATTGCTCCCCTCCAAGCCCAGAACACTCTGACCCTTGCATGTCGGCCAATCCCTGCCTTGGACAATAGGCTGTATTCATTCACACGCTGTCACTTACCCCAGTTTTGGGGAAAGAGGCTCTAGACCCACAGCATGTGGCAGGTAGGGACTATGGGAAGAAATTAAATAAGGAGAAGGCAGGCAGCTGGGCCACTGCTCTGTTTGTTGTCTCTGACTTGAATCTATCTGTGTTGAACTAGGGAATAGCCTTGCTCTGCTGAAGGAGAGAAACCAAACTACTCAGTAAGAAACCCTAAGATCCTGGTAGATTCTGCACCTCAGCAGACAAAATGGGGCTGAGCCTGATAGGCAGAACACACAGGACACAGCCCACAATGGCTGCTAAATGCAGAGTGGCAATACCAGTGCCTGAGAACCCCTGTCACACAATAGCACCACTCACTTCCAGGGAGTCATGAACCCATGGTCTTTGGCTCAGCTTCTTTGGACTCCTAGCAGGGAATGGGGTTCTGTACTTTACTGTCATAGCCTGTCTGGACTGCTGAGAGCCACCGCATAGAGGTGCAAGCACCGGAGAAGGCAAGCGAACTCAGCAGCAGCCCAGGTAAAGCCCATGCAGCACAGGAGTCCGTGGGATCCACAAGTCAGTGCAATATGGCACCCCTCCCCCACAACCACTGGTGCCTGTCTTTCACTTCCTGCGAGACTTGACAGTTAGGGCCCCAGCTCAGTGTGAGGCTGAGACAGCTTGAGTGTGGTTATTTGAGCGCGGCTCCTTTTGCCGCCCCTCCCCGCAACTGTTTCCATTCTCACCAAGCAGCCACGTCCGGGTCAGACACGCAGGACAGCAGCTGGGGCTTTCCAAGGGACTTTTTGAGAAAGCCAGTGAAAGTTGGGTATTAGCTGGGCAGCCCAGGCACTCTTGCTGAAACCCACTTCTTTCCCAGGATGTAAGCGCTAGTCTGGTGGGGCTGCAGCTCAAGGCTCTTTCAGATTGCCTGAATTTCAAAGGGACTACCACCCAGGGAGCTCTTTCAGTTTGCTCAACTGGGAAAATCCTTAAAATTCAATTTGAAATTGGGGTTAACAGAGCTTGAAGGCACCAGAGAAAATTATGCTGGTTGGAGGACGACGACGTGAGTGGCAGCATTAGCAGGCTGGGCCCATCCCAGCTTCCTTCTCATGAAAGCAGGTGAGGCCTTTCCACACACTCCAGGACACAGGTTACAAGAGAAACCAACTCACTAGCAACACCAGGTGGGAAAAAAGCCCTAGTGCAGGTACCGCTGCTGAGTCAGAGCTCACCCTGCTATTGTGGTTCTGGGCATATTTTCCCCAACTATTTTGGTTCAGTGTCTCTCTCTATGGAGCTCTGGTAAACATAGTGATTAAAGTATCTGGCTGTGAATCAAAAGGTTGGCAGTTTGAATCCACCAGCTGCTCTGTGGGAGAAAGATGTGGCAGTCTGCTTCCATAAAGATCTGCAACCTTGCAGACCCTATGGGACAGCTCTAATCTGTCGTACAGGGTCACTATGAGTTGGAACCAACTGGATGGCACTAGACTGTTATTGTTTTACATTCATATATATACACATACAAGGAGCTCTGGTGGCACAGCGCCTAAAGCATTTGACTGCTAACCAGAAGCTTGGCAGTTCAAACCCACCAGCTGCTCTATAGAAGGAAGATGGGGCAATCCACTTTTGTGAAGATTTACTGCCTCAGGAAACCCAATGAGGGTTGCTATGAGTCAGAATTGACTCAATGAGATTGAGTTTGGTTTTGGTTTGATAGACACATACACACACGCATATACAGTAAAGAAATCAAACTATATATTGCAATGGGCAAATCTGCTGCAAAAAAAACCTTTTTACTCAATGAGGGACCCAATCCACAAAGGACATCATGATTGATAAAACAGAGGGTCAGCAAAGAAAGAGGAAGACCTCAATGAGATGGATTGACACAGTGGCTACAACAATGGGGTCAAACACAGCAACAGCTGTGAGGATAGTGCAGGGCAGTGTTTCATTCTGTTGTGCACAGGGTCACAATGAGTCAGAACCAACTGTACCTAACAACGTGTGTGTGTGGGGGGTGTATACAAAAGGGAGACAAAAATGAATTTTACTTTTTATAATACTTGAATTTTCACAATGCTTAATTTGAATAATCACAACCCTGAGATAAGCAGGCAAGCCCCATCTTACAGATCGAAAACATGAAACTGCAAATGGACATACTAAGAGTGTTCTGTAGAAACTTAAATGGAATATACAGTGATTTTTTATTCCAAAACAAGTAACTCACCTTGGTCAATAACATGACATTCCCTAAAGTGGCTACACAAACAAACCAGAGCAGACCCAGCAGCCATCTAAAAACTGAGGACCTTCTGTTAGGGAACTAGGAAATGGGGGTAAGTGGGGAGGGCCCTGGGAGCTACTGCTGGCTAAGATACAGAAATGTAAGTCAAAAAGAAGAAAACCAAAGAGCCGATAACAGGGTCAAGGGACAAAGGGCACTAAAAAAACCTCAGGAGTTCTTTAAGGGGCACCTGCTGAGCCCTGGCCTAGGTGTTCTAGAGAGCAGAAAGGATGCCAACTGCTAGACACAGGACTACCAGGCTGATGGGGTTACCTAGTTCAGAACAGCAATCTTCCAACGAGCCTGGCAAGAGTGAGCACAAGGCCTCTGTTGCTCTGGGAGGGTGCTCACAGGGCAGTAGTGACACTTAATGTGCTCAGCCAGGAGAAAGGGGGAGGGAAACAAGGGATGTATCCTGGGCTAAAGAACTTTCCTAGGGGCTCATGTTTATTGGCATTTGGCCCCCAGAGGCCTGTGGGCAAAGAGCAGCCTGTGGGTAGGAAAGGCAGCATCCTACTCCGTCCTCAATTCAGTCTCTGCTAATCCATCAACTCAGACCCCTGTCCCCTCCACCAGTAGTCCAAAGAAGGTAAAATGGTCTTTCTGTGCTTCTTTTTCAACAGTGTTTTGAGTCTCAGAGTTGGAGGGTTGTGAAGATTTGCAGTTCTGCTCATTTAGTTCCACAAGAAAGAAAAGGCAGAGGCAGGAGGTGGGACGCAAACATGCTGGTAATCCTGCATCTTACTAAGTCTTTATAGCTGTATCTCTGGATTTGTAGGCCACTCCTCGACTTTTTAGCTCCCGCACAATTCCTATGGCAGAAAAATAAACAGCTTTGTGAGGGAGAAGGCTCAGATGGACAAGAAAGGCTATTCAGTTCCCATTTTGGGGGGAAGGAGAGTGGTTATCAGCGTTATGGAACTTCTAGACCACTCATCAATAGTCTTCCTTGGTTGGCTTGTCATCACTGAAAATCCAAGCAAGTAATGGCAAACAATAATTTGGTAAGAATGAGCAGGAAAAGGAGGACACAAGGCAGTCACCGTAAGCCAGGATTCTGATGCCAGAATGCTTACGTTCAAATTCTGGCTTCTCACTTATTAGCTGGGTAACTTTGGGCAAATTATTGAACCTCTCTGTGCCTTGGTTTCCTCCTCCATAAAATGAAAAGGCTTATAGAATGTGAGGACTGGCACTGATTCAGATAACGGGCTGCTGCAGTTTGGTACAGTAAACAAACATTGGCTGTTATTATGATTATTATTACCTTGGGGCAGGCGACCAGTGACTGACACAGCGTACACACCTGGCTTAAAGTTACCTGAGAGAGGAAAAAAAGGAGATTGCAGTTGAAATGGGTGAACACTAAAGACCAAATGGAAACTGAAGCTAAAAATGAAAGAAGTGCTGCAACTACAGAAGAGTGATCACTTCTCTTGGAAGGGCACAGGACATTGCTTCTCTGTCCTTCCTATAACCTCCTTTCCCACCTTGAGGCCACTCACCCTACTGTATTAAGAATCCCCCCCCCACTGGATCTGAGGAATGGCAACAACTAGGTCAGGATAAGGAAAAACGGGAAACGCTTACTGACTCGCTGCCACTTGGAGACCCAGCTGTCCTCTGGACTCATCATTGCGATGATTCTAGGAAGGGAAAAATAACGGAGAGTCGGCCTGAGCCTCCCCTCTGCCACAGAAGAGGCAGGCCAAGGGAACTCCCTCTTCACTCTCTTTCCAGCCAGCACAACAGTTCTAGGAGAAGCAGCCTGGGAAAAAGTCAAGTATCACTGAGTGTATACTGGAAAGCTCCACTCCTATTGAGCTGCGCAGCTGAAGCACATATGAAGTCCTTAGAATTTCAGCAATATGATGAGACTCACAGGCTGAGATGATATATGAAAAACACCCAGCACAGAGACTGACACACAGTATCTGCTAAATAAGCACCAGCTCTTTTTATGCTAACAGTCCTTCCCAGGGTAACTTTTATCCGAGAGCACTGGTGACAATGGCTGGAAGTCCACAACCTGAGTAAGATAGGAAAGCCATCAGGTGGTTTCAGAAGCTGGAGAGCTCACGTTTGTCATTCATTCGTTCAATCGAACGCTTGCTGACTGCCTACTGTGTCAGTTCTGTCCAAAACACCAACACTTGTTCATTGCTTCAAAATCCATTCCCCTTTCTCTTGGCAACAATCCTGGATTCTTATTTGAGGAGTTCCTCTTCCCCATCTAAATCCTACATTCTCAGTCATGTGCTCTGAGTGGAATGACCTCACCTCCAGGGGTGGCAAGTAGGCTACTATAAGCCCCTTGGTCCTGCAGACTGATCTGGGATAGGCACATCTACAGGCCATCCTCCTAGTTACAAGTGTGTTGCTGAAGTCACTTCCTTTGGTTGGAATGTTTTTTCTACTCTCTCATCTCACACTCCTCTGAGATCCTGGTTCATATGCTACCTCCACTTCTAGCTGAGGTCATGTAGCCCTCCTCTGATCTTTAATATTTGACCTGTTCACTCTTTAAAGCCCAATAAACAAAGCTTTACAGTTTCTCCCTTACTAGTAAGAATCTCCTTGTTTAACCCTTGATACTTCTCACAATAGTTAACATAGTACTTTAACTAGAGATGTAAGGCAACATGGTAGCAATTTAAGACTGTGACCTTTAGCATCAGGCTGCCTAGGTTTGAATCCCAGAAGCAACTATTTTCAGGCTAACTGACCTTGAGAAAATTGCAGCTTCTTTGTACCTCAGTTTTCTCAGTAGTAAAATGCATATAATAATACAACTGCACTGGGGTTGGGAAGATTAAACTAGGTAACGTACTTTAACTACTTAGCACAGTGCCTTACAGTGTTAACTACCATATACATAGCAATTGTTATTAACAACTAGGTTCTAACTACTTCTGCCACTCACTGCATGACTCAAGAAGTGACAGCTGCTCCAAGACTGTGAAGGGACAGATTTCCTATCTGTTAAATAAAAGGGTTAGTCTAATCTCTAATTTTCAATAAAGGTATGATTCTCTGAACTCTGAAATTCTGCCGTATGGCCTAGCCACCCATCCTTCATTAGTTATTATTACTATTTAGTTAAATTAATTGAACAGTAATTTGTTAATTAGCATTATATGCCAGCCACTGGATATACTGGTAAACAAGACCAAGGCCATTCCAGGCCTTAAATTCAATCTAGACAGGCTGCCAAGCCCTTCCAGGTCAAGCAGAGGATAGAAAGTGCAAAACTTTGTTAAGTGAAAAAATTTTATAAAACAAAACCAAGTCAGTAATAACAATACTGTACTAACCTTTTTTAAAAAAACAAGTAACTTTTCTTACAGGGCCTCTTAAAAGCATCAACTTTAGAACAATCATCTACCATTGCTGTTTCTTAGCTTTTCCTTATTTTCAAGAAGGATCTTCATATGTTCAACAATTATTTACTAAGCACCACCACCTTTTAGGCCCTGTGCAAGATTGCCATGCACAAGTTTAGAGAGTCTCCATCATCAAGGAGCTGACAGGCTAGTGAAGCAGTGCCCTCTCAAAATATAATGAAAACAATACAGGCCATATTAAATTTCCTAGTAGCCATGTTTAAGAAAGTACAGAGAAAAAAATAAAGTTTATGTCAATTATAACCAATACATCCAAAATTTTACCATTTCAACATGCAATTATTACCCCCCCCCAAAAAAGATATTTTTCATTCTTTCTTCCATACTGTCTTTTTACACGTACAGAATTATCTGTAAGCTTACACTTAAAAAGCTTATGTGGCTGTATTGGACATTGCAAGACTAGTAGGAAATGCCAAATAAGTTAACTAGGATTGTGGTCTCAAAAACTCGCCCCAGCTTTACTGGTTGGGGCAGGGACGGGCAATGCAGAAGTGAATGAAGGAAACTAAAGGGGCTTACCCATCAAAGGAAGAGCTGGTGCAATCATACACCATCTCTCGGTTACCCTTCATCTGTAGGTATGCATCACAATTGTCACAGCCATCATATTCAAACTGATCTATAGTCTGGAAGAAAAGAACAAGGAGGATGACGAGCATGAACGAGGCTGAACGAAAAGGTGGCTTTCTCAATACTCCCACTTGGCTAACTTTTTGGTTGCCTAGATTGGCTCTGTCCCATCAGGTCCCCTACCCACCAATCCCAAAACTCCACTCCTAAATTCCATCCTCATACTCCTTCCTCTCTTGTTCCCAATTTTGCTCTACTTATTCCCTTCCCTAATCTCCTCAAGGTCAGGCAACCTCTCCACTATTCTGTCAGCTGCAGATCCCCACTTCCGACCTCTGCCAGAGCCCTTCAGCTCCAATTAAGTTCATTGAATGTCTGTTAAGGGCTAAGCCTGTGCTAAGAGCTCAGGATTCGAAGATATGTAAGACGGCCATGCCTTTAGCTACCAAGATTCGTATGCGTTCCTAGCAACGCAAGCAACAGCCTTCTTCGGCTTCCCACTCTCCCAGGGTCCTCGACCTTACTTTTCTCTTCATCGTTCCCCAGCCCCACTTCAAGCATACTCTTTCCCCCTGCGCTTCTACAACCAGGTCCCCGACCGGCACCTTGACCAGCGAACACAGCAGACAGGCCCGCAGATGCCGCAGGTCCTTCGGCACCGTCTCCAAAGCCATCTTCTCCGACGGGAAGAAAACCAGCCAGCGGTTCCACCAAGGCCTCTTCACTCGCAGGAAGTAAACAGCGAATTACCCAGAATACCCAGCACTTCAGGCGTTACGTGCCGCGAACTTCCTCTTCCGGTGTGTGAAGCTGCCGGCCTGGTCCCTCTTCCCCCCCGCTTTAGGAGATGGTGTCTTCCGCCTGAGAGGCGGGGCCGGCCCAGAGTCACCTGGGCCGGAGCGCGCTCCCGGCACCTGGGTTGGCGCGAGGGCGAGGCCGAGGCTGAGGTGGAGACCGAGGCCTAGGCGGCCATTGGACCGGTTGGCGGGAGCCTGTGAGGGAGGGGCGGGCGATGCGGCTGGCACCTGCGCGGGATCCCGCAGGCGCGGGCCATTTGATCTAGGCCTCTGGCACCAGGCTGTAGGTACCCTTACAAGGATCCCAGATGATAGCTGAGATTCTTTTTGTCTTCCCATTTGAAAAGCGTAGGGGCAGAGAATGCACTGTCTCCCTCCGGATTATGTTCGCAGAGAGCGAAAACAAATCCAGGGACGGCCCCCACCCGTACTACCTAACTGCGAGAGCTCTATTATAGAGTTTCCTTTTGCCCTTCACAGGAATGTTGGTCTGCGCCCGGCCGGCGGGGAGGGAAAAAAAAAAAGCATATTATTTTAAAAGCTCTTTATGTACGATCACCCTTTCCAGCTGATAAATTATATTTTATGCGGCTTTCAGCATTTAGACACACTTCTTTTGCTTTTTGCATCAGAACATCTGCGGGGGATTAAGTGTCCTTTTTTTTTTTCCATTTTACTCTATGGGAAGCTAAATGCCTTGCTTTCTAGTTCAAAACTGAGTAGAGACAGCAATTTCCTCTACTAAACCTTTCCCAAGAAGCCGAAGGAGAAAATGTGCTTTGTGAGGAAGAAAGTAAAGGCCTCTCCAGACCTTGTGGAATTTTCTTGATGCTGAAAATAGTCCTGTGCGTAGGCAGAGCCACAGTCATTCGTGTTTATCTGAATTGAAGCTTTGGGATACAAAGTCTGTGTTCTATCCTCCCAACCAGGCCTCTTAATTGAAACTGAGTTTCCCTCAAGGGCAGGCCCACCTCTTGTTGCCCATCCCATCCTGTGTTCAGATGGGCTCTGTGACTGAGGTTTGGATGTTCTCTATCACTGAATAGTAACTTTCCACTTTGGAGCACGTTTTCACTCTTCCGTATCTCATGGGAGACCTACAACAACTCTGTGAAGTAGGCCCATTTTACGGATGGAAAACAGGCATAGATAGCTTACTTGCCCAAGGTCACAAAGTAAGTCACTGAAGCATCAGTACATTAAAGTGAAAAGTACAATAATAGTAATAAAGATACCTGACAACTGACGCATGATGAGAATCCACTCAGGCATTTGCCCTCCCTTGCCTCACTAAGTCATGCCAAGCCCACAACTCCCCCCATCCTTTTGTAAATCAGAACCTAGTCCCTGATATCAGACAATTTATTTCTGTTGATGTGGAAGGAGATGAAGTTGAATAACAGCCATTACAAAACAAAACCACAAGACCAGATTGTATTTGTGGATAAATATATTAGCAAATAAATACATTTTCAACGTAGTGCCTGATTCAAGCGTCTTTCTGTCTGGTTCAGATATAAATACCCATGTGGGTGCTTAGGTGCTAGTCTCTCCACTGACTTTGAGGAAAGTTCCCAGGTGGGGACCCTGTGCCCACTATGCCCCCACATTCACATTCCAAATGGGATAAATGCCTGAGGGGCCAGCAATGACCAGGCTGCCCTGGAGTGAATGTCACCCTAGGGAGGCCTCTCAGTCCTTGCCCACTCGGGTACCAGCTGCCTAGGCCAGACTTCCGCTCTAACGTAACTCTCGCATGCACCTGCTCCCTGTGGGTCCCTACCTATATGGCTTATACTGGGGAGCTAGGCCTCTGGGCCCTCCAAACCCAAGGACCACATTTCGCTTTCCTTTGTTCTCTGCTCCCTATCCCTGCTCTAAGAGAAAACATTCCTTCTTGTCCTTCATGCTCTGCTGCAATTCTGCCTTTTCTACCTTCATTCCATCCTGTCCTTCCAGATGAAATCCTGCAGAAACCTTCTACTGTCCCTCTGCTCTGGGACTTTGAGACAGGACATCTCTAAGGAGAGTCTTTCCCTTCCCACCTCAACTCTACCTGCAGCCTACAGAGGAAATGGAGCTGCAGGGGTGATAAGGGTGTTCCAAGTTCCTCAATTGTCCTGACAATTTAAGGACAATAAGGGAGGAAAAAATGATCCCTTATGCACCAGAGGAGGCACTGCCTGGAGAAGCTGCAGAGACCCCCACCCCTACTGCCCCTTTTTCAGGGGTCCAGGCTCATCTGTGCTCTTGGTGATGAAAAATGATAGAGCTGTTGTCCCTGATGCAGTTCCTCCAGTGACAGCCTTTCCAAGGACAGCCAGGGCAGAAGAAGGAGGTCGAGAAAGGGTCATGTAGTGAGCTGGTTGGTATGAACATTAGGCCTGGGATGATGGCGATCCAGTGGTGCTGGGGAAGGGTCAGCACCTTTGTAATACCCTAGTTTCCCATACATAGCTTCCTGCTCTCAAAAAATACGCTCTTCAAGGGAGCCAGCCCACATGTGCGCAGGCAGTAGCTGGTTGCCTGGCCAGACTAAACCTGCTGCTGTGGACATCTGTTCTGCAGACAAGGGGGGAAACCATCACCCCATTGCTGGGAGCAGGAAACATCACTGCCCACCACCCACCACCCACCATAACCACTTCTCTTCCACTGGCTCCAGGAAGCATGGCACAAAGGGATGTTTGCCGAGGTCCTTTCTTCTCCCAGGAGCAGGATTCTGCTGGTAGCACCCTGAGTCATCCGGAGCACAGTTTTGGTTGAAGCCAAGTCTGAACATCTCACACGGCCTGCTCACACAGCTCCTCAAGCTCCTCCTCTGAGCCTGCATTCAGAGAGAGGGCAGGAAAGAGAACACTGAGGGTCAGGCCAGGCTCCTGCTTCTCCCACCTGCAGGAGAGTGTGACTGGGAGAGGGCCACAAAAGGGAAAAAAGGTTGATTAGCTTGAAAGCTGAGATGAATCCCAATTAGGACACAAGGGAGAGAAAAACGAATATAGACAAAAGGAAACATATAGCAACTAATGTGTTCATAATACTTACTATACATTCATTCACCCAATAAATATTTATTGAGCATTCATTGTGAATCTGACTTGCTGCTCCTCCCCTTCTCAAAAAAAAAAAAAAGCTAACCCACAAACAAAACTGCCATTGAGTCTGCTGCTATGTAGCAAATAAACCAAAACCAAACAAAACACACAGCCATCAAGTTGGTTCTGACTCATAGTGACCTTTAGGACAGAGCAGAACTGCCCCATAGGGTTTCCAAGGCTGTAAATCTTTATGGAGGCAGACTGCCTCATCTTTCTCCCATGGAGCAGCTGGTGGGTTTGAACCACTGACCTTTTGGTTAGCAGCCAAATTCTTTAACCACTAAGCTACCAAAGTAAATCCAAAAAGAATAAGCAGGTATCTAACAAACTTGTAAGAGAGAAGGTGTGCATGCCAGTAGCTACTAGCCAGAGGGAGAGGACTGGGGCCCTAAGAGATATATCAAGGAAGGAGAGAGACTGTGTTCAACTGGAGGAACCAGGAAAGACTTCCTGGAATTGGGGATAAATGAGCTGAGCCTGCAGGAATAGGTAGGAATTGGATTTATGGGACTCAGGGAAGGCAGCAGGATATTCTGGTCTGCAGGAAGTACAAGAAGAGTTTACACAGTTTGGCTGAAGCATGAGGTGAGGGGACTAGCAGAAAGTAAGGTTGGGAAGGAAGATCGGGGCTAGTTGGTGCTGGGACCCTGAAGGTCAAACCAGGTTGGATTTTTCCTTATAGTTGACAAAACAGAACATTTGAAGCTTTGTGGACAATTTCTTGTGAGGAAGAGAACACTGGCAGCAGTATGGACAGTAGGGAAGCAGAGTAGCTGTACTGAACAACTTCCTGGTTACCACATTCAATGTGCAGTCCCCAGCCTTCATGCCCTATTAAAGGGAGGGGGGAGCTAGGCATTTGCTGCATTGGTGTTTAGGATGCACCTAAGACATGGGTGAGAGGGGAATATGGGAGAGATAAGCAGAGATATGGTTAACAGCACCTGAAACTGATTGGATACAAGAAGTAGGGAAAAAGGAAGCAACTAGTTTTGAGCAGAAACTAGTTTTGAGCTTGAGAGACAGGAGAGGTGGTGGTCTAGACATGGAAATACAACAGGGTCCTACTGGAATAATCAAACACATGGCCAAAGCTTCCAGATATATGGCTCTATGAAAGTAATTATCTTCGCTCTGTTTGCATGCCTGTATCCCCATGGACCAGGATCTCCTGGTTGGCAAGTTCCATATATTTTCATCTCTGTATATTCAAAGCCTGGAACTTAGCACATAAGAGCAAATATAATATATGCAGAAGGAAGAAAGGAAGGAGAGGGGAAATGAATGAATGACAGCATCTCTCAAATTCTGGCTGTAAGATTCCTAGACCATGAGTTCTTATATTTCAGGACCTTTGAATGCCCTTTTGGGGTGGAAGGATACTCCTTGCAATAGTTGTAGGCAGGAAGTTGTGTGAGAAGATAGAAAAGGAATAGGAGGTGGAGGGCTCTGGAAGGGGAAGAGGAATATTTGGGCAAATAAATACAAAGTTAAGGTTGAGAATTTAAGTTATCACCATTGGTTGTAATACAGCAACATGGATGCAGTAGGCCACCAAGGAAATGAGGTTGATCTTATTAACAAGAGTGTTTGGAAGGGCAGCCCTCCTGAGGAACAGAAGACCTGAGGACCTGCAGGGCTGCTAAACTTGCTAAGCAAGTGTGATCTTGCTTTCTCTTTGTATCGTTCACACAGTTCTTCTCACATGGCCTAGTATTATGGTTATCTGTAATGAACTCTCCTATAAGATCATGCTCTCCTCAAGGGTAAGGGACACTTCTTGGCCTTCTTTGTATTTGGAGCTAATACTGAGCTGTAAACACTGGTACATCTGTACCAATTGTCAAAATGTTGACGTACTTCCACTTGAGCTGTGGCCCCAACCACACCCATGTGCCTCTCTGTAGCTCTAACCTCCCCTGGGACCACCTTATGATCTGGCAGAGCTGGGGTGCTCCAGCTGGCAACTTACGCTGTGCCAGTTTTTTAATAATATAAATGTCACTCCTGTTGTATCCTTCTCAACTTCTGTCAGCCCCTTGTTGGTTGACTTCACCCATTCTGCAATATCCAGCTTCTCTTATTCTCCACTCCCCCCAACACCTACTCTCCATGAAAACTCACCAGGCTGGGCTGGCAGCACCTGGCAGTGTGGGTAAGGGCATGGTCTGCCCTCTGTGGTGCCAGGACTCCATTCGGAAGGCCCCTCCTCAGGCGGGTGTGGCCCCAGGGGCCGGCGTGGCGTCAGACACAACCATACTGGCTGTGACCTTGAGTAACAGGAGTCCGATGTTTCTGGTAGAAGCCTCCTATGTAGGCCCGAAGGTCCGAAGATCAATGAGTGGGCCTCTGGGGACCAAGGGTATGCCAGACTGGGGCCATAGTGGGGAAACACTGGGCAAGGTGGGTGCATAGTCAAGTCCTGGGGCCGAGAGATTGGGGTGGACTCTGAGGGACCCCCTCGCCGTTTCCTCTGTGGGTGTCGGGCAGAAAGGCTGGATTTCTGTATGTTGAAAAGGCTGCTGGCAATGGGGTTGGGGCTGGAGGCTTCAGCTGGGCCAAGGGCTGGCTCTGTGAGAGCCTTAGGCCTCTGTGGGTTAGGGAGCTGCCCTGAGGGAGCTGGTGAGTTGGATCTGGTGGCTTGCTCACCAGAAGGTGGCTCCAGCTGGAGATGTGTCCGAGGAACACCAGGCCTGGACTGGGGGGCCCCAGTTTCTGGGCCAGACTTCCTGCCATGCCACTGGAACCGCTTTTTGTAGTGGTGGTGCCGGTGGCGGTGGTAGTGGATGTGGCTGGTGACCTGGTTTTCCCCTGTGGGCACCACCGAGTCCAAGGACCTGGGACGAGAGGCCACACTAACATGTGTCTCCTCCCCTTGGACCTCCCCTTCAGGGCTGCAGTAGACCAAGGGGTCAAAGTCACTGCTGAGGGAGCTGCGGAAGGTGGAACTGCTGCCGTGGATGCCTTGCAGGCTGATGTCTGTGCAGTTGACTACCGAGTCACTGGATGAGCCATGACAGGGCCCTGAGCTGGAGTCACTGCCTGGCCCATCTGCCAGGTAGCCGCTGCGTTCAGTGCAGTAGCTCTCCCCAGACCCGCTGCTGTCATGAGGCCTGGTTCGGCGTGGGGGCACTGGGCATGCAGCAGGTTGCTGTGAGGTACATCTGAGCCGGCTCAGCCCCCAACCCTGCGCATAGGGAAGCTGGGCCATTGCTAGGCGCTGCTGCTCACCCGGAGGCCGGGGAGGTGCCACTCTGGGGAGGCGGGGGTGCCGAGGACCCAAGACTGGCCCCTGGGATGGGAGGAAGGGACCAGGTCTTGGGGGCCGAGCCACTGAGCTCTGAGAAGGGCCCAGCAGATAGGCAGCAGGGAAGTGATAGTGAGCGTGACCAGGATGCTGGCGAATGAGGTGGAGTCTGCGGCCTGGTTCCTGGTAAGTTCTAGAGGGTCCCAAGGACTGGGAAAATGTGTCACCCTCTGGGGAAAAAAATGAAACAAAAACAAGAACATTGGTGTCTGACCACCCAAACATGGAGGCTGCATTGAGAAAGGTGTGCGATAGCTAACCCATTTGATCCTGTATAGCCTATGAGGTCAGTCAGAGTTTGGGGGACCGAAACTCCAAACCAAACTCATTGCCACTGAGTCAATTCTGACTCATAGCAACTACAAATCTTTACGGAAGTAGATTTGGCCATCTTCCTTCCACGGAGTGGCTTGTGGGTTTGAACCACTAACCTTCTGGTAAGCAGTCAAATGCCTTAGGCACCAAGGACATCCCTAACCTGCAAGTGCCCTGGGACTCCTTCCCTCCCTCCAGCCAAGTCCATCTGCCCTGGGAGTCCCAATATATGTGTCAATTTCTGCATTCCCACCAGCCATTTGGGGCTCTTTCATCCAGGGCCACTGCTAGGCCATACTGCACCTTTGGGTGAATTAGAAAAAGGTTCTCATTCCTCAAAATACTTCACTTTCATCTTTTAGAAAATCATCATAGTGATTTTATCAGAATAGAATATTTACTGCCAGAAAATGGAAGTAATAAATATACAAATACCCCAAATTTAGAATCAATAAAGTTGACATAAAAATACAAATAATTCAAAAGATAGTAAGGATATCTACAGTGTGAATGGCTCCTCTCTCAGACAAAGCACTCCTGAGCAGTGCACAACTTAAGCAACCATAGTGACAGCTCTAGTTTCTCCTCAGCTTCAAGGAGGGGCCCTTCCCCAGAGAGAAACCATGTTCTTGACCCATCTGACTATGCATAGGGGAGTCCTTGGCCCACCTCCTACCTACGATGTTGAACATGCAGAGAGGGCAAGTCCGATGCTGATGTAGCCAGGGGTCCACACAGGTACGGTGGAACTCATGGAGGCAGGAAATGACCCGCAGCTCCTGGAGAAAACAAGGGTGTCTGATCCAAAGGTACCTGTAGCTTTAGGAGTGGCCAGGAATCAGAATACCTCCCCTGACTCCCTTTGGCCTCTCCTCTTGCTATAATCTACTTGCAGAAGACCTCATGGTAGAATAGAAAAGGTATGGGTTTTGGTATCAGGTATGCATAAATTTTGCCAGTTAGCTATTATTACATTGGGCACATTTCTGCCTGTAAAACAAGGATAAAAAAATGAGCCTCCCCCACCCCTCACTGTCATGAGGCCAGCATGGAATAATGCATCTAAAGTACCCAGGGCAGAGCCTGCCCATGGCACACTTTCAACAAATAGCAGTTCTCTGTCTATAGAAGGCCAGGACAAATACCAAGCTTCAGGGCTCTGCTCTACCTCTGCCCAATGCAGTATACACAGGATACAGAGGTGGCCAGGACAACCACACCAGCCTTAAGTCCACCCACCCCACACCCACACCCCCCACCTCCCGCCTAAAGCTGCATTCCTCCTCTTCAGCCTGGTGATGGATGTGAACCACAAGTCTTGCCTTACCTGCCCCTCAGAAAACTCCTCCAAGCAGATGGCACACATGGGGGCTGAACTGCAGGTGCTACCTGAGTCTGGCCATTCAGCCCGGGCCCTCCTGCAGCTGGCCCTGTACCTCCTGGTGGCCAGCTGGTTGATGGCCCAGGCTGTTCGCTGCTGAAGAGGCTCCTGACAAGAGGGGCAGAGCTTAGAATGAGGCAAGACTTTCTCTTCCCTCACCCCTGAAGCCCCTCTTGTACTTGGTTCCCAGTCAGTCAATTAGATCACATGGCCAATTAACTGCCTCTGGGACTCTGTTTCTTTGGAGCACATACATGACTCTGCCAAGCAGGTCAAGGTCTCCCAACCCACCCTCAGCTCATACCAATAAGCTTTCCTGTCCTTGATGACTGATGAGAGAAACTTTTTGTCCAACTGCCTTCTTGACATCTTAATTCAGATGTCTAATAGGCAGGTCAAACTTTCCATGTCCAAAACTGAACTCCTGATTCCATTAACCACCCCCAACCACACAACTATCATCCCTAGTCTTCCCCACCCCAATAACCGGTCATTTCATTCTTTCAGCTGCTCAGACCAAAAATTCTGATGTCGTCCTTCACTCCTTTCTCTCATGCCCCATCATTAATTCACTAGTAAACTTTTTGGCTTTGCTTTCAAAACATACCCAGAATCTAATGATTTTTCTCGACCCTTATTGCTACCACCCTAACACAAGCTACCGTCACTGTCACCTGGATTCCTGTATTAGCCTCCTATCTGGCTTCTCTATTCCCACCCTTAGCTCCCAGCAGTTCATCCTCATCACAGAAGCAAGAGTGATCATGGTCAAACTCAAGTTAGGCCATATCATTCTTCTACTCAAAATCTTCTGATGGCTTCCATTTCACCCAGAGGAAAAGACAAAGTCATAACAATGATCCAAAGAGTCCTATACAACTTGGTCCCCATGAACTCTCTGTCCTCGTCTCCTACTGTGGCCTCCTCCCCCTCACTCTGTCCCAATCACACTACTTCTTGCTGCTCCTCAAACACATTGGGCACACTTCTGCCTCAAGGCCTTTGCACTTACTCTTCTCCTTGTTTAACTACTTCTTCCCCAGGTATTTGCACAGATCACTCCCTCACTGAGTTGGGGTTTTTGCTTCAATGTCATCTTCTCAATGTGGCTTTCCCTGACCTTGCTTTTATATATTTCTTTTTAATTTTTATTGTGATTTGGGTGAAAGTTTACAGAACAAATTCATCTTCCATACAGCAGTTCACATACACTTTGTCTTATGACATTGACTGCAATTTCCCACAATGCAACAGCTCCCCTCCCACTTCCTCCCCATACTTACCTCTTCCCTATGTCCTTCCCTCCCATGCACTCCTGACCCTCAAGCTGTATCCCTGTGCATACACAGCCCTTCTATTCTACCTTGATTGATCTCTCCAAGGAGTCTATCTACCTAACATAAATGTTCAGCTCATATGTCTGTCTTTTATTTGGCTGGAAACCACAGGGTGGGTTCAATTCCAGACCTGAAGGGTATAGTCTCAGAGGTTCCACCAGTCTCTATCATACCAGTAAACCTGGTCCTTTTTTTTTTTAATGATTTTTAGTTTTTTTCCACATTGTTCTCCCACTCTATCCAGGATCTCCTACATAGATCCCACTCCAAGTGGTTGACAGTGGTGGCTGGGCACCATCTAGTTCTTCTGGTCTCATAGTCATATAGGCTGAGGACTGCATGCTGTACCAGTCCCTTGGACTAACTGGTTCCATGTGTCTTTGGTTTTCTTCATCCTTCTTTGCTCTGGACAAGGAGAAACCCATCATTGCATCCAGATGCAACCTTTTAAGATCCCAGTCACTACTCACCAAAGTAGGATTTGGAACAATGTTTTTGTGTAATATGTTATGCCAATTGAGCTTGTTGTCCCCTGCGACCATGGTCCCGAGCCCACAGTTTCAACTACTCGCTCCATCTGGGTAGCTGGCTGTGGCCAAGAAGTGACTACAACCTGTCCCTTGTCAGCCCCACTATGCACCAGGGAATTCTTACAGAACATTCAAACACACTTGTAGAAACACTGTCTGCCAACCCTACCTAAACTTGGTCATGGGCACACCACCCTCTGGATAGACATACCTAATAGTTCAGTCCCTGGCCTTGTTTTTAAAAATTAACCCTGTCCACCTTGTACTTCTCCCCTTATCTATTTTATTTCCCTCTTCAGCATCTAACACTATCTAAAATACTATATATTTTACTTATTTATTTTGTTTACTGTCTGTCTCATTCTATTAGAATAAAAGCATCTTGATAATATGGATTTTTATCCCTTTTAATCACTGCTGTATACTCAATACTTGGAACAGGGCCTGGCACATAATAGGACCTCAGTATGTTTGCTGAATGACTGAACAAATGAGCAAGCCCATGGGGAGAGGCTGCTGGAAATCAACAAAGACAGATATGGAGGTATTTGGAGATAAACTGTTTTGTGGGCATAAAGGCACTTTCCTACCTCACTTCACTTTCCTGTTCCCACCCTCCCACAGACATACACACGCCCATCTCCACCAGGGAGCCCACACTGCTCACCGGCCTGCTGCGGCGGGGGCGGCACCGGATACGAAGCACTGAAGCCAGGATGACCACAAAGATGGTGCCCACCACAGTCAGGAGGATCCACACATCATAGTCTGGCTGGGGGCAGCAAGCAGAGAAGGAAAAAGGTCATAGTTCTGGAGGAAGCTGGGCCAATTTGGGAGGGAACACAGGATCCCAGGAGACACACAGAGAACTAGAGATCTCCTTGGGTCTTCCAGCGGGAGGAATGCAGTGGAGATGAACCTGGGGTGGGGTTAGGCGATCCCTCTCTGCCCAGAAACACTCATAAGAAAGGGCTCTCTAGATGTCAGCTGTGAAAAGTACTATCTGAAAACCTGGGTGCTTGGGAAAAAGGGGAAAGGGCCTCTTCTGAAGGTAGAAGTAACCCACTGAGCAGGTGGGTGAGTGGAGAAGCACCAGCTAAGGCTCAGAGGCCAGAGTTTCACTCTGTCTCTGTTACTCCATGCCAGGAAGCCACAGAGCTGAAAACAACTTTAGAACTCATCTGGCTCTGTTTGTTTCAAGACGCACAGCTGGATCTCTGAAGGGGTTCTCCCTCTCCCTCTCCCTCTCCCTCTTGGGTCAGGAGGATTTCTAAGGTCTCTGTCAACTCCGGGTGTCTATGGGCTTTGGGTGGGGGTTACCACAGGACAAAGGTGGGGGTGAGAGTGGGCGCTGGGGCAGGGTCTGGAGATCCTCTGTGCTTACCCATGCTGGGGGCTCCTTCAGCTCAATCCTCACGTGGGCCTTTCGGTTCTTATACACAAACTCCATCAGCTTCTCAGCATCATGGCCCCAGATCAACACCACTGGCCAAGTCAGCCCTAGGGGCTGCTGCAGCTGCAAAAAGGACAGTGTCCAGAGGGGCTCCCGTGTCCTGGCTTCTCCATCTACCCTGCCCTCTCCTCAAATAGCCCTAGGTCCCCGGTACCTGCTCAGCAGCAGCTCGATCCTCGGTGATATCAAAGAGGACAGCGCTGGCTCCTCGCTCACCTGCCATACGGGCCTGCAGGGACACACAGTAGAAATTTGGTTGGGGACAGGGAAGAAGACAGCTCATCCATGCCGTAGTCTCACCCCACATGCAACTATCCTTTCCTGGATATTTTACACACTGGAACTCTGCACATTCACATATACACATGCAAGTGCAGGATCCCCCTGCCCTGCCCCCTGGGCTTACCAGGCCTTCAAAGGACAACATTCAGTTCTTCATTCCGTAATGCAACAAACCCTTACCAAGAATTTACTGGGTACCAGGTGGTGGACTAGACTCTAGGGTCAAAGAAAATATGAACAGTCCCTGTCCTCAGGGTTCTATCAGTCTGCCTTGGCTAAGTGGTGTGAGAACACACTATAGAGTGAACTCCCCCCCACAGGAGTGGAGAGTGACCTGTCCCTGGGACAGAGTGGGGATGCGGGGAGAGCTCCTTTAGAAAAGAGCTAGGCTGTCCAAGGGCTACCCCTGCCTCACATGAGAAGCTGTGGGGCATCTCCTTCAGCTCAGGCTAAGTAGCAAAAGCCTGGGACACTGCTCTCATCCAAGGCTTCCATCACAAAGCTCAGCGTCAGCCCCTCTCATTGCAGTCTCTCCCTGCATACTCAAGTTTGCCAACTCTTTCTCTGTTCCTGTTTAAGGTAACTTAAAGAAGTCCCTGTCTAGTGCTTTATCTCTTCATCATCTCTCCTAAGAAACATGGGCGGGGAGGGACTAGAAACGCTCGGTTCACCAAAGGCCAACAGGCAGAGATGCTCTGAGTACAGAACGCAGCAGGCTAGGAGAAGCAGAATGTAGCCAAGCAGGTGGAACAGATAGCAGTGTCAGGAGAAAACAAGAAGCAGGAATCTAGGGATATGTGTGGGGTTAAGAGAAGGGAGATAAGCGCTGAGGGTGGGGTGGAGGCCCAGTGGGCAACGACCAACGGACAACACAGTAGTGAGCTGCTCCCTGCCTAGTGTTGGTCCCCTCACCCAGCAGCTACTCTCCAACCCTCCTCCCTAGAGCAAACACTCTTCTGGTAAAGGGCTCAGCCTGGGATTTCAGGCCCTCAGGGCTCCTGCTGAGTCTTTGGGCCTTCCTGCAGGCTGTGAAGGAGTTAATCCTGCTGCCAGTAGTGGTGGCAGGAAGAGCAGCCAATGTCGGCTTACTCACACTCTCAGCGCTTTGATCTTTGCGTCTTAGGGAGAGCCTGTCAGGGCAGGCCAGCTCAGGAGGGGAGCGGCTGCCACTCCCTGGGGCAGGCAGTGGCCAGGGGGCCCCTCAAAACCCACTGCCCTGAAGGCAGGGGAGCACTGGGAGGGTGGTGGATTCCTTCTAGTGGGGCTCCATTTTGGTCAGGAAAATAACTTCCCTCCTGCTTCTCTCCCTCCCCTGGGAGCTGGGCTGGGCACTCTACCTCCACCCAGGCCCGGGGCTCACTGGGCTAATTGACTGGAAATTCACAGGACTCCAGAGTGGAATTGAAGAGACTGAGAGGTCACAGCCTCCATCTGCCCCACCACCCACTTCCTCCCAGGAACTCTACCCATCCGAGGCCATCCCAGGCAGATAGCAGCTCTCCAGTCTTCTGAGCCCTCTAAGGAGCAGTGTTGTTGTTGTTGTTATGTGCCCTCGAGTCAGCCCTGACTCATAGCGACCCCTCCTTGGGTTTCCGAGGCAGTATCACTACGGAAGTAGGATTGCCCAACCTTCCTTCCGA
>NW_006922421.1:328628-367636 GCF_000298275.1 Orycteropus afer afer
AAACCCACCAGCCACTCCTCAGAAGGAAGGTTGGGCAATCTACTTCCATAGTGATACTGCCTCGGAAACCCAAGGAGGGGTCGCTATGAGTTGGGTTGGACTTGACGGCAAATAACAACAACAAGAAGCTCTGGCGGTGTTGTGCCTAAGGCATTTGACTGCTAACCAGAAGACTGGCAGTTCAAATCCACCAGCCACTCCTTGGAAAGAAGCTTGGGCAATCTACTTCTGTAGTGATACTGCCTCAGAAACCCAAGGAGGGGTCGCTATGAGTTGGATCCAACTCGACGGCAGTGAGTTGGGTTTTTTTCAGAGACCACGATGATAGCCTACCAAGCAAGGGTAGTCCAGGCCCTGCAGAACGGCTCATAAGCTAGTTGTGGAGACAATGCCTGTATATAAGATTATAATGATGATAACAATATTCTAGGGTACAAATGAATGGAATAGACCAGTAGTTTCCAAACTTTTTTCCCCCCAGCTCAGAAGGCCCTTCTCTACACTCGGCCCCTCCCCAAGCACACTAAACCTGACACAAATCAGATAATATACAAAACAGATAAAAGTGAGGCAGCTCAGCTTGTAATGGGGGTAGGAGTGCTCCTCAGCCTTCCCACCCTCCCTGACGTTAGCAGGCCCTAACTGCTGGGAGCATGCCCAAAGGGAGGTATTGTGCTCCCACTGGGCTAGCTGGGCCGAGCTCGATTCACCAGAAGAGATGGGATTCATCAGGGCTTGAAAGCGAGGGGAGAAAAGACGTAACACCTGTAAAAAGCTGAATTGGCAGAAGTTGTGTGATGGATATATTTACAACAAGGACCAAAAAAAAAAGAGTAGCTGCTGAGGCTGCTTACGTACAATCAAACACTTCATGGGATTTGGTTCCTTGGTTTGGAGGATTAAGGTCATGGTTTCATGGGACATCCCAGTTAATTGGCCTAATAACATGTTTAGTGCTTCTGTCCTACCTCCCAGTTCCTTACATAGTGTCTGGGGTCTTAAAAGTTTGCAAGCAGGCATTCAAGGCACAACAATTGCTCTTTATTTGCTTGGAGCAACAGAGGAAGGAGGTCTGGAATAGAAGGAAATGGAATGTGTGGCTAATTATCTTCATGAACAACCTGCCTCCTTTGCCATGAGACCCAAAGAACCACATGGTGCCCTGCTACTATTACTGAATTTTTGATCAAAGATTCTATAGACAAGTCCTGATCAAAAGGGGGAAAAAGTAGATTAGAACTTCAAATTCATATGGAATCCATCCATACTTTCTTGAGCCATGGAGGCTGGATGAACCCCCAAAATTAATGCCTTGAGATCGTCTTGAAATCTTGAACCAAAAATATCCCCTGAAGTTTTCTTAAAACCAAATACTAGTTTAGCTTCACTAGTAAAGAATGTCTGCCTTGAGCATTGTGGTCTTTTAAAATCTGTCTACATGGGATCAAACTGACAACAGCAGCTCAAGACATTAGACAGGAACCTTATGGGGGCAATGAGTTTATGTTAATGGGGAGGAACAACTCAGAAAAGGAGGGGAGAGTGGTGGCACAACTCAAAGAATGTAATCAATGTCACTGAAATGTACATGTGGAAACATGTAGAAATTGGAGTCTGTTCTGCTGTGTATATTCTCAACAACAACAAAAATAAATAATTTAAAGAATACAGTGCTTGACACATAGTAAGTATTCCTTAAATATTAGTTATCATATCAACTGTTACCATGTGCTTTGCATATCTGATTTCACTCACTCTTCAGAACAACTCTACAAGGTAGTTGCTAGTCATGTTTTTGAGTTGGGGAAACTAAGGCTCAGAGAAACTGAATAACTTGCCCAAAGTCACAAGCTGATGAAAAACAAACAAACAAAAAAAAAACCTCACTGCTGGTGAGTCGGATCTGACTCACAGTGACCTCTCCTTGGGTTTCCAAGGCGGTATCACTACGGAAGTAGATTGCCCAACCTTCCTTCCGAGGAGTGGCTGGTGGGTACTATGCCACCAGAGCTCCTAGATCCCTGGGACAGGAAATAAAACTTCCATCTTATGATGAAGGAAACAAAGGCTCAACAAGGCTACATACTTCAAAGGGCACTGACCACATGTTCCTTGCTTCATAGTGTTTGTGTACATGTCTTATGTCTCCTACAGGAGTATGGTCTCCTGCAGGGCAAGAAAAAAACCTACATGGACATGTCTTTATAGTTCACCAAGTGTTCACATGTATGTGAAGCCATGTACTGCTGTAAAGAAACAGCAGAACTTCCCTGAATCCTTCCCCCATCACATACACACCACACATGCACTCACTCACGCTCATACCACATACTCACTCTCATTCTCACACACACTCACCCACTGACTCATTCACTCACACACACTAGCCAGGGCAGAGCAGAAACTGAACACTTGTTTACCAAAGGAATAAATGATGTGCCCTCATATTTTGAAAAACAAAGGAAAGGAAATGTCCAGAAGCAGGGGAGTTTCAGCTGAACAAAATCCTGCTGCTATTAAGGACCCTTGCAGCATCGCAGAGATACCACAATAGCCAGCCCTCTATCCTGGCTTCTCCTTCCCACCTCCCCTGAGACCTCCTTCTGCATCAGCATGGCCAGGCTGGGGAAACATCTCATTTACCTGTGGTCCCTACATGCAGGCTGGGATGTCCACATCCCAGCCCGCATCAGGCATCAGGACCCTGGAAAAACTGAGTGGGAAGGTAGAGCACATGCTGTTACCTTGAGGCTCCCTGCTCAGTCTCCTCAGCCCTCAGGAGGATCAGGAAATCCCCAAGGGATCTGAACCTGGGTACAATGAGTCAGCACACAGGTTGGGAGTGCTGCTCTTTCACCGCCCCTGGGATCAGGGGCACTATGACCTAGTTGAAGGCCCACCACCCCTGTGCAGCCAGTCAGTGAGTGGAGGCCCTCACCGCCTGCCCTCCCCTTCTTCTTATCCCTTCCCCCAAGTACACCCCTCTGTGCCACACACAATCTGATGACACTCTGATTTATGACACCAATAGGATCTTTTGACAAAAGGCAACTCTTCTCAGCGACAACAGGAGGCAAACGAATAGAGAATTTTAAAACCCAGGTTTTAGAATTGGGTGGGGCTGGACTCAAATCTCTGCTCCACTAGCTTTGTCATCCTGGCAAATTAATCCTTCTGCTCCTCATTTGCTCATAAGTCAAATGGAGAATAATGATGTCTAGCTTGCCTGACTGTTGTGGAAAAGCAAATGAGATTATATATAAAGAATCTGTCACATGTTCCACCTGGTACATGGTAAGCACATAAAAAAGAGTTAACTCTTACTATCGATTAGAGCAGGGGTACCAAATGCAAACATTTACAGGGCTTGAGTGTTGATGTAAATGAGGCAAGTGGGCCAGACGGGGAGTACGGCAAATGAGAGCACAAGTTTGTGGAGCGTCAGCTGCTGCCCAGCTCTTGCCCATGTGGAGGAAATGCGGAGCCGGTGCTGCCAGGACTTCTGAGTTTTCTTCCATATAAGCTGGACATGTGGATTTTTATATGAAAATTTTCCAAGTTTGGAATGTGACAATTAACTTAAAATTTGAAAAGCATTTGTGAGGGCTAGACAAAATCCAGCTCACGGGCCACCAGCTTACAACCTGGAAGGAAGAGGGTGAGCTTTCACAGGTAGAGGCAACGGCTTCTGTTTCTACTGTCCCTGCACAGAGCTCAGCCAGTACTTCCGAAAGATGGGCGAACCCTCCAACTGACCACCGCCTTGCTCTCTCTGCTGGGTGGGGGAAGGGGCTTAAGAACTTCCAAGGGATGGGGAGGAGGTGGGGTAGGGCTCAGGCTCTGGATAAAAGTCAAAAGGTTCTGCTGGTTATGCTCTTTCCAAGAACTATCTATAAGGGATCAAACTGACAACAGCAACTCAAAGGTTAGAAAGGAAGCCTTTGGGCAGTGAGTTTATATTAATGGCAGAGGAATCATTTAGAAAAGGAGGGTGAGGAAGGTTGTGCAACTAAAAGAAGGTCATCAATGTCACGGACTTGTACATGTAGAAGTTGTTAAATTGGTACATGCCTTCAAGTATAATTTTCTTGTTTTTCAAGATTTGTTTAAATATAAAAATAAATAAATAAAAGCTTCTGCTGGCAGATCTTTGGTAACAGAAGAACAGAGGCGTGAATTTCCAACTTGCTCAGCCCAGTCATGGTTCAGGAAAACCGGAGTGAATGGGGCCCATCACACATGGGGGACAAAGAGGCAGAGAGCACAGGGGCCTCTCATAGAGCTGGGGGAAAGTTCAGGCCATGTGTGTGCAGGGGACGCAGGGAGGAATCTACCTTGCTAGCCAGTGACAGGCAGGGGCGAGGGGCCCGTCGGGGACTTTCGAGCTTGACGATGCTGATGAATCCGGGCTCCAGGTTGTCATCATCACTGGCATTGCACAGGTACAGGGGGTGGGACTGCAGAGAAACGAAGAGAAAATAACTTGGGTTAGGGAGGCTCACACGAGCAGAAGGAGGGAGCCATGAGTGTGAAACACTTCTGTGCTGTGCTGGGCAGGTCTCTGGGTACCATGAGAGAGTAGGCCTAACCAGTATGTTGCCTCAGCATAGGCTAGTCACCATTCCCTGTCCTTTCAATGGTTTGGGGGACAAGGATATAGGGAGGTGACGACCTAAATGAAGAGCCTACTGCAAAGCCACTCCAGAAACCCTCAAGCCCTGGTTTTGCAAACTGGCCAATACCCAAGTCTTCTCTCTTGGTAACAGCCTCTCTCACCTCTTGATTCTTCTACCTGCTCCCAAAACTGCAGGCTGAGAGAATAGCCATGTGTTCCCACATCAGTGCCTGAAGAATCTTGTCCTTCCTCTCCTTGCTCCTGAGGGGATGTCAGAGCCTCCAGTCTCCTTGGGATGCCCCAGTCAGCCACTGCCTGTAGATTCCAGCCTCCTATGTGACTTGGACCTTCTCACTCAGCGTTACCTTGTCCCTCTCAATATCCCCCTGCACCTTTGCCCTCTGCCTATGCTGGGATTAAGCAAGGTGGTGACAGAGGAAAGAGACTATTTTGGGATGAGGCCTGGCTAACACTGAAGCCGTGAACAGCATGATTCCTAGGAGCTCATCCTGTTTCTAGCAAGGACCAATGGGGACAGAGCCAGCTCCGCCCATCTGCTCTGAGCCCAGCAGAGGATTCTGAGGGTATGGCAGGTTCAGGCCAAGACCCTGTGCCTTTATCCATCTGGTGCTGAGCAATGACTAACAGGGAAGTGGACCCAACAGGTACTAACATGACCTATATATGGGCCCCCTTTCCCCACCACCAAAGAGATGGATCTGCCCTTCTATATACTCTCCTCTCATTCAAGATGAGTCTAATATTCATCTGAATTTTCTTTTTTCCTGAATAAAATGTCCGAGTGCTGTGAGAACAAAGTATGATTTACTTGAATAACCCTATGGGCCAGGGACCCCAGTATACCCCAGCAAGAAAGGGAATTTCCTACTAGGGAGCTGCCCATGCTTCCCTCTCCACTGCTGCTGAAGACTCAGAAACAACCCAGAGAAGCAAGAAGGAATCTTGAATTTATGAAGATGTCTGTGAGGATGATAATATCAAGGACGAATTTAAAAGCACAACCACTTTTTGAAAGCACTTTCAGGCTATTTCCTCTCACTGTATCACTGCAGTTCTTTGAACATAGTAGGTTCTCAAAAATACATGCTACCTTGCTTTGAATTATATTCTTAGGAATAAAAATCTTTGGTCGGGGGTATTGAAATGGAAGGGAGCTCATTCTTGCTCCTGGAATTCAAGGACCACTAGTCTGGTAGTGATCGAAGTTTAGCGGGAACCACTTGTCCCCAGAGAAAGGATAAGTACAAGGTTGAGGGCTAGTCTCACTTCAGTGGGGCTATAGCCCCTGTCTCAACACCATTTGCCTATCAATCTGTTCACCCATCTAACCATACATCCCTTCATTTATTCATTCTATCAACACTGGAAGTTCACTTGGTGCCAGACACTGTACCCAGACATTGAAAATTCAAAGATGAGTATGATAGGCTCCTTGCCTTAAAGGAGAAACACATCATACTGTGATGTTATGATGCAGGTTTGTTTGAGGGTTTATGGGAGGTCATGAGAAGAGGGGATTAACAATCCCAGCTTGGAGAGCAGAGACATCGCATGAGGTGACTTGAGAACTTCTTTGGCTGTTGAATAGGTATGTATGTGCTCACCCAGTGGACCAAAAGAGTGGGGTGGAATTCCTGGCAGAGGAAGCAGCCTATGCCAAGGCACAGAGGCACAGGGCTCGGGGGACTACAGGCAGTTTGGTGTAGTGTCAAAGAGGAGGAAGGAGATGAAGTTGGCAAGGCCTGCAGGAGTCAGACCATGGAGGACGAATGCGGAAGGCCCCCTCTGGGCTGCAGAGGACACGCTTGTGGGAGTCCGCGGTCAGCTGCACCAACAGAACAAGAGATGTGGGACTTTCCTTCAAGGACAAATTGTAGTCCTGAAGTCCACTGCTTTGCTTGCCCACCCTCCTCCCCACTTTATCCTGAGGCCCAGCTTTTTTTTTTTTTTTTAATTTAAATTGTATTGTTATTTGGGTGCAAATTTACAAAGCAGAGTAGTTTTCTCCTCAACAGTCCATACACATTTGATTTCAAGGCCCCATTATAATCCCCAACCATAAAAAGCTCTCCTCCCTGTGACTATCCCCGCCTCCCCCCCCCTTATCTATGCATTCCTGTCTGCCCAGCTTTCCCTCTATGTGAAAGCTGTCACTGTGATGTCTCATAGTTGATTGATCTAAGGGGTGCATCTCCCTGGGGTAGGTGTTCTGCTTGTAGGTCTTTCTACTGTTGGGCTGAGAGCTAATCCAGGGAAGTGAGTCCATTTCCAGGCCTGAAAGACAGCTTGGGGACATAGTCTTGGGGGCTCCACCCATCTCCATCTGACCAGTTATTCTGGTCATTTTTGTGTTTTTGGATTTCATTCCACATTTTTCCTCCCACTCTACCCAGGATCTCCAATTTTGATGCCTTTCTGAGTGGTTGGTGTTGGTAGCTGGGCACCATCTAGTTCTTCTGGTCTCAGGGTTCTCAAGGCCTCAGCTTTCTCATGATGACTCCAAGACTCCAGTGAGAGAGGTAAAGTCACTTTGAAGAGAAGGGTCACTTTTAGAGAAGGATTTCTACCTAGGCCTTAAGCCTCAGATCTTAGCAGATGGAATCAGCATTAACAGGTAGAGAGAAACAAAAGTAGATGACAGAGTCACTAGACTTCCCCGGTCCTGAACTAACTGCTATGGAAGGGAGAAAAGGAAGAAACTAACCATTAGTAAATGCATGCCTGTGTTAGGGGCTTTACATCTTATCTTTCTATGAGGTAGGTGTTATCATCCCCATATAAAGAAGTGAAGCTTGAGACTCAGAGAAGTTAAGGTTACATATGATTAGAACCCAGTTCTTTCTGACTCCATCCCCTTAATAGTCATGTAACTTCAAATGAATACACAGTCAACTCTCTATTGTCCATCCTGATAATGTCTGTCCTAATGAGGATGATGGTGATGATTACTTTACATACACTGAGTAAATACCATGGGCCAGTGATAATTCTAAGTATATTTGTGTATTAACACTTTTCATCTACACAACATCCCTAGAAGTAGAAATGATCTCCCTATATGAAAGATGAGGAAACTGAGGCACTGAAAGGCTGAGTAGCATGCCCAAGATCACACATTAGTAAGTGGCAGAGATCAGTAGAATGTAAAGAAGTAGTAGGATAAGCAAAAAAACAAATAACTTAAGGACATTTTCACTTGACTTTTTTTTTTTTTTTTTTTTAAATTGTGATTTGGGTGAAAGAGTACAGAGCAAATTCATCTTCCATACAGCAGTTCACATACACTTTGTCTCATGACATTGATGGCAATTTCCCACAATGCAACAGCTCCCCTTCCATTCCCTCCTCATACTTACCTCTTTCCTAGATCCTTCCCTCTCATGCACTCCTGCCCCCAAGCTGTCTCCCTGTGCATAAACAGCCCTTCTATTCTCCCAAGATTGATTCCTCCAAGGAATGTATCTACCTAATGTAAATGTTCAGCTCATATGCCTGTCTTTTGTTTGGCTGGAAGCCACAGGAGTGGGTTCAATTCCAGACCTAAAGGGTGCTAGGGGCCATAGTCTCAGTGATTCCATCAGGTTCTACCAGACCAGCAAACTTAGTCCCCCCCCCCCTTTTTTTTTTAAATGATTTTGAATTTTATTCCACCTTGTTCTCCCATCTATCCAGGATCTCCTACATAGTTCCCCCTATAAGTGGTTGACAGCATTTCCACTTGACTTTGAAAATATGATACCTTCTCCCACCCATGCCCAAGAAAATTCACCTTTCTAATTATATGTTACTGAAGCATAAGGGTACAAACGTGAGTCCCTGAAATGTTGGTGGTGACCCCTCTGTATAGGCCCTCTTTTCTTTTCATTCTATATGTTCTCCCTGGGTGGCCTCAGCCAAAGTGTCCATGTAGATGCTGTTGATTACATATATGCAGCTTAGTCTGCTCATAAACTCCAGATCCATATGTCCAATAGCCCCCTAGATGTTCTACTTGAAGAACCTTAAATAAGATACCTCAAATTCAGCATGACTAAAATTGAATTAATCATTTTATCTCCTCAAAGGGTCATTCAAATCAAGACTCTGTTCATTACTTAGCAAGGAATTGTTAGTCTTCTAACAGTGTTTGTCTTCTTTGGGGTGTATCACAGAGGCTGTCTTTACCTCCTCATACAGGGAATTTTCAGCTAGAAAGGATCTCCTTGAGGAGAAAACAGACCTAAATGCATCTGCTTCCTTGGGTTGCAAGGTCTCCTAATAACAAAGAATAAAAAATTTCCACATTGGGACCCCTGTCTGCTCAGTGACACCAAGAGAGGGCCAAGAGAAATTAAGCAGGAAGTGGAGCTGCAGAATGGGCTTGTGGTGCTGGGTCAGGCTCAAGGAAACTTGGTGGGCTGAGGACTGGTAGTCTGTGTCTTCCTGAAAGGCCAGGAGTTGGTAGGCCCCTGTCCAGAAGCTGCCATGAGTGGCAAATTAAGAGAAGCTTGCTCTTAGGGTGCAGGCCATCCTGACTCAGAACACTGCTTTGCACGCACACATCTCACTTAGACTGTCATGTAAAGACGTGTTGACTGTCGCTTGGTAGTGTGTATTGTATCTCATTTTCTTGAGCCTGTTCTTTATTTCTCTGTCCTTTATCCCTTAACTTTTTTGTTCTTTCTTTTTCCTTCCTTCTCACGGCCTAGGTCCAAATTATGACTCCACCACTTCTTACCTGAGTGATCTTGGGCAAGTTACTTAATTTTCCTAGCCTTGTACTTCTCATCTTCAGAATGGAGACAAAAATGCCTTCTTATTGTCATGAAGAGTAGAGACAATGGATATAAGTGCCCAGCACAGAGCTTGACACTTGATACTCAGTATGTGCTTTTATTGTTGCATCTGTAGTAATAAAATCCCTTCTTGTTCCTGGAAGGGACAAAGCCCTTTCTGACTCCTTCCTCCCTTGGCAATGGTCACCAGTGCCTCTGAATGCCAGCGTTCCACAAGGCGCAGTCTGGGACAGCTCATTATCCACGGTCACTTCCCTCCTGTGCTCAGCCCTCTAAACCCCACTGAACAAGCTCTTCCAGTTCTCAGCCCGCCTCCTTCCTGTGAAGGCTGCCATGTGATCTCATTACCTCTTCACAAAGGGCATTCCAGGGCTCAACTGAGCCCCAAACTTAACGCTGGGCTTACTTTATCCACTCCTTCTCTTGGGGTGTGTGCTTTTGCAAGCAATTCTTTGCTGTCTCCTCCCCCACCTCTGCTGCAATAATCTCTTAGTTCTCTAATTCCACATACAGACCTTCACCCAGGCCTTGGACAGGTAACTTTACTGCCTGCTACAATTTTGCCTTTGTAATCAGGAACATTGGCCAGGCATCAAAGGCACCCTTCTCCCTATTTCCTCTTTTCAGATTTTATAATCATTGTCTTCTGTGCAACCTCCATTACCTGAACTTAGAACTACCTGACTTTTATCTCAGGCAGCAGGACACACCAACATCATAAAGTAAAGCTCCTGAGAGAAAACACAGATTGGTCTGAAGTTGCTGCTTCCTCCTCCCAGCACCATGAATAACCTTGAGTGAGGTCCGTTTGGTCACCATGCCCTTTATTTAAGGAGGTCAATGCTCACATCTATGGATTAGTTCCTAAAGGCGATTGTGTTTAGGTTGAGATTTAGACACTTCTAGGCCTAATTCCTGGTAGCATAGTGCCTATGGCACCTTGACCACTAACCAGAACACTGGCAGTTCAAACCCACCAGCCACTCCTTGGAAGGAAGGTTGGGCAATCTACTTACATAGTAATACCGCTTTGGAAACCCAAGGAGGGGTTGCTATGAGTTGGGTCCCACTCTCCGGCACATAACAACAACAACAACAGGCCTAGCTTCCATCCTGACCTTGACCTGTTGCTATGCCTTTGGGATATCTGAGTTTCCTAATGAATTAAGTTAGGAGGCTGGGGAATTGTCAAGAGGATATTTTCCTTTATTTGTTTCATTATTTTTTTTCCCCCCAACAAAAATTATCCATGCTTAATTGTGTAAGTTTTCAGGTACAAAGGAAAATAAAGTTGGTGGGAAGAGAAGCATAACCTGAGGCCAACTGATGGAAGTGGACTAGCAGAGAATGACAGAGTCCTCCAGTCTTTCTTACTTGATTCAGAAAATCTTTCCAGGGGGACAGAGATGCTGATGAGTAAGAGAGCTGTCCAAAGAATTGAAACGATGTACCAGGATCCAATGGGAAGCAGAGTAGCAAGGTCTGGGAGGGAAAAAATGAGCTCCTTGAAAGCCCAATTTGGGGCTTTGCATACAGTAGACCCTTAGCACTTGGTGAAAGGATCAATAAAATGCTATTTGAATGCAGTGACCTTAAAAGAAACAAATCTACTGCCATCAAGTCAATTCCAACTCATGATGACCCTAAAGGACAGAGTAGAACTGTCCCATAGGGTTTCCAAGGCTGTAAATCTTTACGGAAGCACACTGTATCATCTTTCTTTACAGAGCAGCTGGTGAGTTTGAACCACTGACCTTTTGGGTAGCAGCTGAATGCTTTAACCACTACACCACCAGGGGTCTTTCCAATGGCCATAGAGTTTATAAAGTAGGAGACATGAGTTGCTAACAGCTGGACTTCATTCATATTTATAAGGAATCTTCAAAACTTGCTTTTTACAGAGAAGTGAGAGTCAAGTTATAGACTGCTCATGGTTACAGTAATTAAAGAAGGTTGAGGCAACAATCCAGGTCCCCTGAATTCAATCCCAGTACTCTACTCTGCCATGCTGCCTCTAGGCAAATACACTGGAGAGGTGATCTATGTGGTACAACAAACAGCATTTGACTTTTACAATACATGGGATTGTGGTAAAGTATTCAGGACCCCCATTTCTAGAATTTCCAAACTTGAACCATCCCTAACTACAGACAGAAGCAGGGTCTGCACCTTCTTCCTCTAGATGCATGCTCTTTCTGCCCACCAGCCTCGGCTTCCTTCCTCTCCTCTCTCACCTCTTCCAGCCACAACAAAGACAGCCAGGCTCAGAAGCTGCTTAGAGATGCTTTCCCAGTGAACTGTCTGAGTTTCTTTAGGATGAAAAAAGTGTGTCCTAAAATCAGAGGTCACAGAAGCTCAGATCCAAATAATGGTCATTCAGCCAGACAGTATTTCCCTCACTCCCTCAGGCCACACTGAAGAATTTCTTCTTTAAATCACCTGTCCTTGTCTTAGACCATGTCTAAGCACCATGATGTAGCTGGGCCTTTTTGCCCTACAACGGCCCCCATGGTGAGGTTTTCCTGACAATCACACTCTGTCTGTTATCTTTGGTGGTTCAATGGGTCAAAAGTAGGAAGAAGAAAGGGGAGAGAAAGAAGAGTGAGCTAGCTGTCTGAGTTGCTTTTGAAATAAGCTGACATCAAAGAAGAAAGATTGTTTGACAATAACTAGATAGAGAGCAGAAAAGCTGAGCCATGTAAGGGGTAGAGATTTGGTACCATTATATACCCATAGAGAAAGGTTTTGTCATGATTTAGTCTGAATGACCTCTAGTGACAGGGTCACAAGGAAGCTACTCACAAAGTTAGAAGCAAAGTAGTGGGAGCCCAACAAAAATTTTAATTACATCAGGGCTCTTTGGATGGAAGGCTATGAAACAGGATACCAAATTCTAAGACCCACAAAGGTCAAGACCTTGGAAGGTACTCCATCATCTGGTTTGGACTCCTTCCCTCCACCACGTAAGGAACTTAGGGCTTGACTACATAAGAATCCTAAGGTACCAAAAGATCAGCTAAGTTCGGCCACTCAGTTAGTGACCATTGTTCCCAGGAGATCCTGCCATCTTCACTGATCTCCATCCTGGAGGAAGTACCTCTTCAGGCCTCTCATTTAGGTAGGTCTTGGTCACAGAGGGCCTCTGCAGGAAGGCCAAGGTCTTGTCACAGGTGGAAGAATTGTTCAGGGTAATACCTACTTCCCACGTTTCTAGGGTAAGGGTCTGAGGAGGTTTGGCCAAAACCCATCTGAGTTCAGTCTAGGCCTGAGTTCAGTCTAGGCAATGGACTGGTTAACTGAACTCTCACACTTAACCTGATGTGCTATCTGCAAGCAGCCTTGGCATAGCGCTTTGTGATTTTGCTGTTCTTGATCCAGCCAAACCCATGCCAGAGATGGTAGAAATTTAGAAACCTGCTGGAAGCAGGTAGTGTTTCTTTTTAGGTAATTGTTTAGGTTAAGATTTTAATACTTAAAAGACCAAAGACTAAAGCCAGATAGTCCTTGTGAAAAAAGACCAAAGAAATGAAATGTGAGGAAACCAGAGGAAGCCAGACACACATCCAGACTACCAGCAGAGCTCCTCAAGTATTGCTAAATTTGAGGATTTCAATGCACGAGTTTAAGGTGGTTTAATCAACCTGGTATGTCACATACACTCCAGGTCTTTCAGCCCTAGCCTCCTGCTCAGAGACTGTAGCAATTTAAAGTTGCCCTGCAAACTCTGCTCCACACTTCTCTTCTAGGACTGGCTGGCTCTGGATTCTTAAAAGCTCTTTAAAGGGCAGCTATTGTATCTAAATAGGCCAGCTCAACTAAACCTTCTATGCTAATTGTCATACTGTGAGTGGATGTGGGGTGAAGCTGTGGAGTTTGCTTCAGTGATCCCAGTCCCCAGCTCCGGGGTAACAGTATACAATATAACATTTGCATTGGAAAGTGGAGAAAATACGGAGGATGGGCCTGTGCTTCAATAAAGAAACAATAGAGGAGACATATGGGTAGTTACACTTGGAAATTACATCAGGAGGATAAGGACATAATTATTCAAGCCACCAGCCAACTCAGATGCCTAGAGTCTCTCCTCATAAGCCATTGAGGGGTTGAGATCAGGCCAACGAGGCTTCTGTTCAGAAGAGGCAGCAGCCAGGAGAGGCTTGTGTTGGAGACAGCCCAAGTGCTCTGGCCTGACTGCTGACAGCACTTTGACCACAGCTCTGAATCCCTGTCCATGGGGTGGCCCTGGGGAAGAGGCCTGCTTTGGGGGGACTGTTTAATGATTTGCCAGCAAAGAACAAGGCAAACAGACTGCTGGCAGCTGCCTGGATGCAACAGGAGAGTAGATTTTCATTCCCACCCACCGTGTAGCCTTCCAGGCAGGGGATAAAAGAAAAAGTGAGAGATGGTGTTGTAAGAGGCTAGGAGGGATTGTCGTTCTGGGTTCAGCATTTCACTGAGTCCTTATGGATGGTGCCTGGATATCTTAGCATTATTGTCATTTGGTATTTCCATCCTCTAAATATTTTAATTCCTAACAGCAGCATCTCTTGAGCGCCTAGAAACTAGACAGTAAAATATGTAAATGGTTCATTATGGTAAAATTCTAGTTATTAAAGAGAATGAAACCAGAAAAACACTGTCCCTGTTCTTAAGAAGTCTCTCACAGAAAACATGAGATGGAAAGTAATTTGATTCTTGGCTAAATTCCCTTTTTTTTTTTTTTTTTACCTCTCTTCCCATGGGTCTTTCCTTTTCTCCTTCACTCTACAGAGATCAAAAATGGTCTCTCTCATGTAAATTAAACCAAATTCACGGCTGTGGAGTCGGATCCGACTCACAGCGACCCCTCATTGGGTTTCCGAGGCAGTATCACTACGGAAGTAGAGGAACACCGTTGTCAACATTTTGCCATATTTACTTATATTCTTTCTCTCCCTCCTCCCCTACCTTACTCACTCTCTCTCTGTCTTTCTCTCTGTCTCTCTCTCTACACACACACACACACACACACACACACACACACTTCACGCACACTTTTTTCCTTTTCTTATTGGCTGAAACTTTTGAAAGTAAATTGAACACTTAATTCCACCCTAAATTATAACATTCACCCCTTAGTGACCTAGTGGTTAACGAGATCAAATGCCTGAATCAGCTACTACATTGATAGTATAGTTTTGTGGGTTTTTTTTAATTTTATCATTTCTTCTATGCTTATTAACAGGCATTCTTCTGTAAAGAAGAACTTCTCCCCTTCTTACTTACCCCTCTTATCTCTATAGACTCACAGGTTTTTTTTTTCTTAAAATTTTTTTTTTAATTGTTAAAAAAAGAAAGTGGTCTCTCTCCCATCCCTGTTGGACAGACTCCAACATCTTCAGTTCTCCACCTCTCTACCTCTTCCTGCCCTCTACCCTCAGCCGAGCCCAAACTGGGGTCTTTGATAATCCTCTGAATAGTCCTCAGTCCCTAGAATTAAACGCTGTCCTCTATATATTCCCCTAAAGCCATCTAGTTAGAATTTTTTAATGACACTTGGCTGAAAGCAGAGAACACCAGAAAGATATTCACCTGTGTTTTATTGACTACACAAAGACATTTGACTGTGTGGTTCACAACAAATTATGGTTAACATTGCAAAGAATGGGAATTCCAGAATACTTAATTGTGCTCATGAGGAACCCGTACCTAGACCAAGAGGCAATCGTTCGAACAGAACAAGGGGATACTGAGTGGTTTAAAATCAGAAAAGGTGTGCAAAAGAGTTGTATCCTTTCACTATACTTATTCAATCTGTATGCTGAACAAATAATCCAAGGAACTGGATTATATGAAGAACTCTGGACCAGGACTGGAGAAAGACTCATTAACAAGCTGGCATATTCAAATGATAGAAACTTGTTGGCTGAAAGTCTACACTTATTCAATCTGTATGCTGAACAAATAATCTGACAATCTGGATTATATGAAGAATTCTGCACCAGGACTGGAGAAAGACTCATTAACAACCTGGCACATGCAAATGATAGAACCTTGTTGGCTGAAAGTGAAAAGGACTTGAAGCACTTACTGATGAAGATCAGAGAACAGCCTTAAGTATGGATTACACCTCAGCACAAATAAAACAAAATCCTTACAACTGACCAACAGGCAACATTTTCTTAAATGGAGAAACTATTGAAGTTGTCAAGGATTTCGTTTTACTTGGATCTACAATTAATGCCCATGGAAATAGCAGTCAAAACCGCAAACAATGCATTGCATTGGGCAGATCTGCTGCAAAAGACCTCTTGAAAGTGTTGTTAACAAGCACAGATGTCACTTTGAGGACTAAGTGCACCTGACCCAAGCCATGGTATTTTCAATCACCTCATATGCAGGTGAAATCTGGACAATGAATAAGGAAGATCAAAGAAAATTTATGCCTTTGAATAATGGTGCTGGTGAAGAATATTGAGTGTGCCATGGACTGCCAGAAGAATGAACAAATCTGTCTTGGAAGAAGTACAGCCAGAATGCCCCTTAGAAATGAGGACAGAGAGACTTCATTTCACATACTTGGGCATGTTAACAGGTTGGAACCAGTCTCTGGAGAAGGAGATCATGCTTGGTAAAGTAGAGGGTCAGCGAAAAAGAGGAAGACCCTCGAGAAGATGGAATGACACAGTGGCTGCAACAATGGGCTCAAACAGCAACAATTGTGAGGATGGTTCAGGACCCAGTAGCATTTTGTTCTGTTGTACATAGGGTTGCTGTGAGTCGGGACCAACTCGATGGCACTTAGCAACAACAACCTCTTTCCATTAGTTATATCAGTCATTGTTCCACTGTGATGCACCTCTTACCTTGTTTTCTAGCAGAACGCCTGGTTCTTAGTAGATGTTCAATAAAGTATCAGTCCTTTCCTCCTTCCTGCAAAGTACCTCCTGAGCTCCTGAAGTCAGGGACTAGGTCTTATTCATCACATAGTGTAATGCCAAGCCCACAGCAGACGTTAAGAAAAAAATGCATATTCAATCATCTGTTTTAATAAACAGAAGTGAGAAAAAATAAATTTGGTGTCTTATCATTTGATCAGGATATGATGATTCTTTTCAGATTCCTGATTTCTCTTCAGAGATCTTCTGTATACTCTCTGTAAGCTTAAGTTTTAAAGTCAGCTGTAGAGTATTTTGACTTCTTGTTATGCACCATCGAGTCAGACCTGACTCATAGCAACCCCTCCTTGGCTTTCCAAGGCAGTATCACTACGGAAGTAGATTGCCCCATTTTCCTTCCGAGGAGTGGCTGGTGGGTTTGAATCGCGAGCCTTCTGGCTAGCAGTCAAGCGCCTTAGGCACTATGCTACCAGAGCTCCTTTTGACTTCTTAGCAAGGGAAAATTTTCTTCCTTCCTTTTTACCATCATGCCTAAATCTCTCTCCATAACTCTGCTCAAAATTCACTTCTTTCAAGAATGCAAAAAAAAAAAAAGCGCATTTAGAAACAATCAGCCCTTAGGACACGATGGCCCTCGAGACCAGAACTGGATGGTGCCTGGCTACCAATGCCAACCACTCAGGAAAGGATCAAATCTGGAGATCCTGGATAGAGTGGGAGGGAAAACGTGGAACGAAATCCAAAAACTCAATAAAGACCAGAATTACTGGTCAGATTAAATCTGGCGAGACTCCCAATACTATGGCCCTGAAATTCATTTGGCGCCTGGAATAAAACTCACCCCCAGGGGTGGGCTCTCAGCCCAATAGTTAACAAGACGTACAAGCAGACCATCCAACCCAGGATGCCGCACTCACACACTCAATGGTAATACATCCCTTACAGCAATAGACCATGGGACACCAGAGGACAAATATTCAATCTGAGGAAATGCAGGACAAAGAGGAGCGCATAATTATGAGGGGCACACAGGGAGGGTTGCAGGGGAAGGAGGGGAGGAGACTGGGTTAGGGTTGGGCATGGCGAATGGTGAATGAAACTAAATGTACACGTGATGTTGAATGTAAAACAAGCTCTTAAAATAAAAATAATTTAAAAAAATTCACTTCTTTCAGTAAAACTTTCCTGTTCAATAACCCATCTCAGTTACTCTTTTACTGTCTCCTCTCAGTATCAATGTACTGAACCAAGCATAATCCCTAACAGGGGAGAAACAACCAAAAACAAATAATGGTTCCTACTCCCAGGAAACAAAAATCTGATTGTTGATGTATAGCACATGCACACATATGCACAAACATGCACACACATGACAGTCTTAAGGACATCTGCCAAACAACATATAAGAGAATGCAAATTTTTAGAGCACAACACATAAATATTAGGAGAATGTGGAGTAAATAAATGTGCACACTAACTTGCTGTTGCTATATTGCTTTGAATGGAAGCTCTGTCAGGGAAGGAGCCATTTAGACACTTTTTTTTTTTTTTTAGTCCCTGTAGTATTGACTCAAAGAACTCTTGTCCTCCACTGGCTTTAGGCCATAGGATTGGCTGAGTGAACTTCATTTCCCACCAAGACTTTATGAGGACTTGGTCCAGTGCATGGAAAAGAACTGATTCACTCTCAAAAGCATTCCATATTTTTCTAAAAAGTCTCCTCTTTTTTCATTTCATTTTTTTACATTTAGTGGAATGAGAAATGAATTACATTTCTTTTCCTCATCATTTATACCCAGAAAAGATGATGTGTTTGAAGCCCAAGTTGTAAAGACTTCAGTCGAGGAGCTGTGATCCATTTGATACCATTACCCTTCCTTTGTTTCAGCTTCCCCACAGCCTGACCAGCTCTCTCGCCTAGTCCTTGTCCCTGAGGATGCAAGCCACCTCACGCCAAAGATGGTTGCATGTTCAAATATTCCAAACATCCCCTGACTTGCTCTTTGTGAACTATGAGTTCTTTGTTGCTTCTTCATTGCTCAAACCTCTTTATTTTTCTTGCTAAGCATAGATGGTAAGAGATACAAGAAGATAATCAAAGTGCTGATAAATGGAACAGGAATCTTCTCCGTTACCAAGTGGCTCTGCTGAATAGAAGTTCCTGTTTGCGTTTGTCAGGAGATTCCGGGAGGTGCCATCACCAGACTGAGTGAGTAAGGAAAGTACTTAGAGAGTTAGGGAGGGGAGCCAAATTCCTGGGTTGAGAGTTCACAGGGCAATGAGGATCAATAGCAGCACTTTCGATTTGTACACTGTTTATCAAGGTACAAAGCAACACTAGCCTTTGTCCTTTTAATTTTCTCTCTGCTAATGGAACCCTTTACCCTAAATTAAGACTATTATTCAGCTTTGATGTTGTATTTTATATTAGCAAAGTGCTTTATAATCCTTCATTAGCTATTTTATTCTCCCTTTGTTAGCACCACCCATTTCACAAATAAGGTAACTGAGGCTTGAATAGACAATGCAACGCACACTGGGCTTGCAACCAGGAATCCTGAATTCTGACCATGGATTTCATGTATTAAATCTAATTTATTAAATCTAAATCTCACTAGCTTAAATTTAAAATGTGACCACCAAACACATCTTTAACAGGCCAATAGTTCTCTTGATTGCCTAATTTCCTCCATAAGAGTTGAAAGTAGAGAGAAAAAAGGATGTGTTTGAACTCAATGGCTCTAGTTGTTTCCTAAGAGAAAGGATTGATGCTAAAGCAAGACAAATATCCCTAAATTACTTCTGACCTGTTGAATAGCCATTCTTGACACTCTTCTTTCCTTTGCTATTCATCACATAATGTTATTCCAATTCTACTTCTCTGACCACCCCTTATTTGTTTCCCCTTCCTCTTTCTTCTCTTCCTCCCCCTCACATTTGAAAATGTGTTTCCTAAGAATATATTCTCTGATCTCTACGATCTCTTTCTTGGGTTATTACTAACTGCATCATCTCTAATGATGATTCTCAGATTTGCCGCCAAAGTGAAACTCTCCTCTACTTCAAACTGTCTGTTAAACATTATTTCTTTAGTCCTACTGGCACCTCAGACTAAAATATATTAAACCTAAATTATCTTCTCCCTGAACTCCTCTAAACCAGTAACACCCGTTAATGTGTACATTTTTTGTTGATGGCACAAGCACCTCAGAGTCGTTATGATTCCTCCTCCCTGTATCCAATTCATGTATCATCTTTGGAAATCTACCTGCTCTCTGTCTCTGGAATCTGAGTCATTACAATAAACTTCTGACTAGTCTCCAGTCTCTCCCTATTCTGTTGTTGTTGTTGTTGTCAGGTGCCATCGAGTTGTCTCTGACTCATAGCGACCTGTGTACAACAGAACAAAACACTGCCCGGTCCTGTGCCAGCCTCACGATCTCTGCTATACCTGAGCCCATCATTGCAGCCACTGTGTCAATCTGCCTTGTTGAGGGCCTTCCCCTTTTTCATCAACCCTCCACTTTACCAAGTATGATATCCTTTTCCAGAGAATGGTCTCTTGGGACAACATGACCAAAGTAGCTGAGACAAAGTCTGGCCATTTTTCCTTCCAAGAAGCATTGCGGCTGCACTTCTTTCAAGACAGATAATGTTACTTCTTTTAGCAGTCCATGGTACTTTCAGTATTTTTCACCAACACCCCAACTCAAAAGCATCGACTCTTCTTCGGTCTTCTGTATTCATTGTCCAACTCTCACATGCATATGAGGCAACTAAAAATACCATGGCTTGGGTTAGGCGCACCTTAGTCTTCAAGGAGACATCTTTGCTCTTCAGCACTTGAAAGAATCTTTTGCAGCAGACTTGCCCAATGCAATATGTCATTTGATGTCTTGACTGCTGCTTCCATTGGTGTTGACTGTAGAACCAAGTAATATGAAGTCTTTGATAACTTCAATCTTTTCTCCATATTTCATGATGCTGCTTATTAGTCCAGTTGTGAGGATTTTTATTTTCTTTATATTGAGGTGTAATCCATACTGCAGACTGTAGTCTCCAATCTTCATCAGTAAGTGCTTCAAGTTATCCTCACTTTCAGCAAGTAAAGTCTGTGTATCACAGGTTGTTAATGAATTTTCCTCTAATCCTGATGCCACGTTCTTGTTCACATAGTCCAGCTTTTCAGATTATTGCTCAGCATACAGACTGAATAAGTATGGTGAAAGGATACAACCCTAATGCACTCCCTTCCTGATTTTAAACCATGCAGTATCCCTTTGTTCTGTTTGAATGACAGCCTCTTGGTCTATGCGCAGATTCCTCATGAGTACAATTAAGTGTTCTGAAGTTTCCATTCTTCTCAATGTTATCCATAATTTGTTATGATCCACACAATTGAATGCTTTTGTATAGTCAATAAAACACAAGTAAACATCTTTCTGGTATTCTTTGCTTTCATCCAAGATCCATCTGACATCAGCAATGATATCCCTTGCTCCACATCCTCCCTATTCTAAGGCTCTCTATATATAACTGAAAATTAATCTTCCTAAATATAGCAGTGATGATATCATTGTCTTGTTCAAATACAATCAATGACTCTCCATTGCCTTCTGAATTAAATTCAAATTTCTTCAACTGTCAAATCAAGGCCTCAGTGCTCTGCACTGGCTTTGGAATCAGACAACTTGGTTTCACAGTTCAACTCTGACATTTAACAAGCTGTATGTGACTTAGAGTAGGTTACCTAAACTCTCTGAGTCTTGATTTCCTTATGGGTAAAAAAAAAAAAAAAAATGCAGATATCACCACCCATCCAAGAAGATCATTGTAGAGACTAAATAAAATAACATAAAGTACCAGCAGTTTTTACACATAGCAGGCATCCAGTAAGTATTAGTTCCTTCCCCCTTCCCCTCTGCTTTTTCAGCTTTTGCTCACACTTCTCTCCTAAATGTACTGCTTCTCCAAGCCAAACTGTATTACTTACTCTTCTTACATTCTCTTACAATGTCTACTATTCCTATTCTGCAATTAAAATCCTATCTATCCTTCAAAGTCAGGTTTATATGCTACCTCTTTCATGAATAATCTCATCTTCATCTTAAATGCCTCAAACATCTTGTATATATATATGTTGTATAGCACTCTTTACTTTTTGCCTTAAACTTTTACCTACTGAATTGAAGGCAGGGGCTTCTTTATATCCCACATAGCATGATGCCCTAACATAACAGGCAATCAATTAATGTGTGTCGAATTAATACCGACAGCTCGAGCCTTTGGTCTCCCCAGAGTCCATTTATTTGTGATTCATACTTCACACTGAGTGCTCTTTAGAAACAATCTCTGGAGGGATATCAGAATTTCAAATAAATTTAACAAAGAAGCTGAGTCAGTCTAGGATTAAGTTCAGTTCTAGTTCAGCTGACAGGAATTGTCTGGACTCTGTTCCTGCATGAGATATAGTAATTTGTCAATTTATGTAAGCCACAGGAGCTCATTTAAATACATTTGGATGAGAATGTATTTGCCTTAGGAATGAGCAAGCAAAAACTCATGATATCTATATAAGTTAACCACTATTACGTTGACAATGACAATGGCTTCACTGATACAGAAAAACAAACCAAAAAACCAAACTCACCACCATCAAGTTGATTCTCACTCATGGTGACCCCCATTGGGTTTCTAAGGCAGTAAATCTTTACGGAAGTAGATTGCCCCATCTTCCTTCCACGGAGCAGCTGGTGTGTTTGAACCACCAACCTTCTGGTTACCAGTCAAATGTCTTAGGCACTGCACCACCAGAGCTCTCTACACTGATGTAGAAAGGAGAGTCAAAAAGCCACTTCGTTTCATAGGTTCTGAAAGTGGCTCAGCTAAGGGGTAGCTATACCTTACTTTGGCTTTCATCCAGTGCATTTCCTTTTGGCCCAGTTGGCAAATGGGTAATAATATGACATCAGCCACAGTGGAGTTCCTGGAACATAAGGTGGCTTCATAGTGCCATATAACGTAGTACCAAGTTTCTGAATCACCAACCATGGGTGCATCGACTCTTCCCCCACCACACATCCCCCTCCATAAAACCATCTTATCTGATACTTCTGTTGACACAGTGACTATGCTTAGGTCCTGGGCACTTTCCTTTTCTTCTTAGTGTTTGTTCGGGTGGGTATCTCTGTGCAGATGCCTGTAAATGAGTTCTTACATTGCAGGAGTCATCAGGCCATGCTTTTGCCTTTAGGCAGGCTTACTTCAGAGAGTTTGTTGTTGTTGTTGTTATGTGCTGTCGAGTCGGCCCCAACTCATAGCGACCCCTCCTTGGGTTTCCGAGGCAGTATCACTACGGAAGTAGGATTGCCCAACCTTCCTTCCGAGGAGTGGCTGGTGGGTTTGAACCGCCAGCCTTCTGGTTAGCAGTCAAGTGCTTTAGCCACTATGCTACCAGAGCTCCTAGCAGCATATATAACCACTAAGCTAATACTTACTTAAAATGTTTCAGAGGCTGAACTCCCTTCCTAGCCAAATATCTAACTAGTGGAGCTGCTGTCTGTCAGTAAGTTGGTTCTTAGCCTGGGCATTATCAGGCCTGTTTCTGGAGCCATCTTACTCGCTAGAGTAACAGCTGCTACAGTTTTGCCTCTAAGCCTTTTGTAACACAGAAAATCAATGGTTCCCAAGTGTCCCTTGTCAAGACATAGGGAGTTACTTGATGTGATTAAGTAACATGCTGGATGGGCACACATGGAGATTTCCCATATGGGTACATTAGAATGGACCTGAAATATGGCCTCTTCATTGGAAAATATTTAATGCTCACCTATCTCCTTCCCCAAACTGTGTTTATGCTGTCCAGGAGTTACAGTGTCATTGGCGAGCTAACAAACACACATATACACAAACTATGTGGTGGTACATTATCAAGTACAACATTATGTGCTACAGCCATATTACGTGGACTTTGTGGAGGAGATGGATCTTAAGTTAGCCCTTAAAGAGGATTTAAATAGGAGAAAAATAACCACACAAGTAACCACTTTGCTGGTCCATTGGCATCTGTTAAATGGATTTTTGGAACTGTCTGCTTATATCCTTGAGGAATAACTAGGGAAAAGTGACCAATTTATCTCGAGTCTTCAAGGTACAAGAAGGATAAATAGGTCTTAAATAATCATGGCATATTGGACACGTCATTAGGAAAGACCAATCACTAGAAAAGGATTATCATGTTCGGTAATTTAGAGGGTCAGCAAAAATGAGGGAAAACTCAATGAGATGGACTGACTGACATATACCACAACAATGGACTGAAATATACCCACGATCATGAAGATGACATACGACTGAGCAGTCACTCTCAATGGCAAGTGACAACAACAAAATATGAGATACTTGTCTCACTGAAACATAGGTCTGCACAGAGAGTCTGAGTAGCTGAGACAAGGTCAAATTATGAAGGCAATGAGTACTAAACAAGAGTTAAAGTTTTCTCTCATACACAAAACAAGGAATCATTCTAAGTTCTTGAGCAAGCTGATGGCATGATCAAAACAGTCTTTTAGGCAGAATAATTTAGTACCAGAATAAAAACTATATGTGGAATGAAGAGAAAATTGGTGGTAGGAAAACCAGTTAGAGGTGTTCCAGTAATCTAGTACTGGCATGATGAGAACTTGAACTCTGGTGGTTACAGTAAAAGGAGGAGGGATGAATCACAGAAATTATGAAGGAAGTGTTAAAAGTAGTTGCTGACAGATCAGATAATGGAGAGAAGGGAGGAGTTCCAAACCTGGGGAATTGGGGAAAAGATATTGCATTAACCAAAAGGGAAACACTGGAAAAAGAACTTAGTATTGATCACAGAAAATTCCATTTTGTTTTTAGGAATGCTGACTTAGCAATGAACATTTAAATCCTACAGACAATTTGAAATAAGAATTGGAGTATGAGTGTGAAGACAGGCCTGAAGATACAAATTTGCTGAACAGTATATATATCTATATATAGTATATTAGGGAGCTCTGGTAGCATAGTGGGTAAGGCACTTGACTGCTAACCAGAAGGTTGGCGGTTCAAACCCACCAGCCACTCTTTGGAAGGAAGGTTGGGCAATCTACTTCCGTAGTGATACTGCCTCGAAAACCCAAGGAGGGGTCACTATGAGTTGAGTCCAACTCAACAGCACATAACATAGTATATTATATATAGATATAGTACTATTGATACAGAATTTTAAACATTAATTTTAATACATGAAAACACTTAGACAAAGTTTAAATGGCTGCATAAATGAACTATATTAAAAGTGGAGTTTGTGGTTCTTGGTTTACTTGGAGTGGTCCTGCCAAAATAAATCCAAAATGGACGGTGCTGTGGTGCTGTACAGCTTGCCACCCCAGAATGAAACTCAAACCACTTGGCTTCTAAAATAATCTAATATATGATCTAGGATGTTATGTAGTTCAGTGAAGTAAAAAGAAAAATTGCTTATCTCTAAAGTCAAGACAACCTTGAAATCTCTTTGACAATGACATGGAAACTAATCAAGAGCACTGGTTTTATTCTCCCCATGTCATACTGTTAGTTCTATAGCCCAGCTAAAAGTTTTTCCAAAAGCATATTCCCACTTGGCTATCTGCCACTTGAAAATACCAGGAAGCCTTTGCCCTGTGCCTGTAGGCAGCTCTAGCCTCCAGGCCACCATCTAAAGGGCCTTGAACAAGACAAAATCTCCTATAACCAAGTGTTCACTTTCAGGCACTAAAGTCACAATCACTTTAACTTTGGTGGATGCTCTGGCCATGTGAAGGTAGTTAACACTCACTAAAGTCATCATGGTTATAAAGTAGATTGGAACCCAAAGAAGTGTTTTTTAAAAATATGGTCCACAGACCAGCAGCATCAACATCACCTGGGAATTTACTAGAAAAGCAAATTTTCAGGACTGAATCAGAAACTCTGGGGCAGGGCCCAGCAATTTGTATTTTAACAAGACCTCTAGGACTGATTCTGATACATATACTAAAGTTTGAAAACCATTGATCTAGAGGGACCAAAACAATTTTAGGCAGTTTCTTTATTTCATGTGGAAGGAAAGTAACCAACACAGATCAATTCCCAAAAGACAGAGAACAGGGACTTCCTCTGTTATGTCACCTTCATATTCAACCTGTATATGACCTCAAAATTAACCAGGGCATCGGTTTGAGTGGGTCAGAGAGCTTGTCTCAAAGCTTTGTACAAATATCTTATCCTCTATATTTCTACAATTCTACTGTATAAATATGATCTAACTCATGCTTTCAAATAACCACTCTCCTGTTTACCATGAACAAATAACAATGCTGGGCAAATGCTAAAGAAACTCGATTTTGTTTGCTTTACTGCCTGGGTTCTTCTAATGAATCTTTTTTTTTTTTAAAAAAAAAAAAACATTGAACTGCCTTTTTCATGAAGTGTGGGAAAGTATTACTTGTCTTAGGTTAAAACAAGCTGTATTGAAGTGCCCTGCTTGGCCTCGGCAGCTGGGTAAGCCAGGAGCAGAGCACTGGACGGACTGTAATGTTGCACATCCTCACACTGTGCCTCTCTTTTATCTTATCTGTGCTCCTCCAAAGCTACATTTAGAATCAGCAAAGAAAGCCTGGATAGTGGGAAAGAGGCAAACCCCAAATCCAAAATACGTATAGGGAATGAAAAGGTGACTCCAAAAGCAAAATGGAAAATGAGACAGAGAAAACAAGAGGCATGCGATTCAAGCTTTCTAAGAAGTTATGAGGCCCCCAGTCAAATTAATTACATAGTCCAGTCTCCGCCCCCACCCCCTACTCCTTTTTGTCCTGGAAGAATGTCTTGTGGCTCTATGACTTTCCTTCAGTTGAAGGAGCAGAGGAAATGGTAAGATTATGTTTTTCTAGAGGAAAAGAGTCTAATTGCTTTACACTTGGGATTGTGGTGTAAGGGGCAAAACCTGGGACTTGGATACTCACTGTGAATACTTGTGAGGATAGGATTTCATTTCGCTTGTTTATTTAAAACCAATGGCCTAATCTGAATTCTGCTCCTGTGTTATCTGGAACTAACTGAACCAACTGCTTTGGCAACAGTTGCCTTAAAACCTATCTGAACAGCTTTAAAACTATTCACCAGAAAAGGGTCTTCTGCAATTCAGATGCTTAGAATAAGTTGTGCTTGGTTTTCCTGCTTCATCTTTTAATTATCAGCATCCTCAGTGGGAAGGCAGGTCTCCTAACTCCACTGCTGCAAAGTTCTCACTCATGAGAAAAATTCTGAGGCCTAATGATTCCATTTACCAAGTGCCTAGAACATTCAATCAATATGTGCCTAGCAAAACCAGAAATTTAATGAAAAAAGGCAAAAGAAAACGAGTAACGATCATGAGAATAAAGGAAAAAAAAAAGGTACTGAACAAAAGTTGTTTTTCATGGCATTGGAAAGGAGTGTCCCTGTCCCCACTGTTATTCTCTCTGCTTACTCTGAACACCTGTAGAAACTCACTATCAACTTTATTTGGTACTCAGTATAACCTCTTATAGGAGCTCTGGTAGCTTAGTGCCTAAGGCACTTGATTGCTAACCAGAAGGCTGGAAGTTCAAACCCACCAGCCACTCCTCGGAAGGAAGGTTGGGCAATTTACTTCTGTAGTAATACTGCCTCGGAAACCCAAGGAGGGGTCACCATGAGTCGGGCCAACTTGATGGCACATAACAACAACAACAACATAACCTCTTATAGTGGTAACTATCTTTAGTGTACATCTATCTAGCATTATCTTAAGGTCTCAATAAGTAAGCATCTTGAGGACAGGAATGTTTGTTATCTTATGCTCCCTTGGGTTCTCTCCTGGACTGGCATTGTGATTTGCACTTGGGAAAAAAAAAAAAAAAAAAAGCCTCACTACCATCTATTCCAACTCATAGTGACCCCCACTGAGTTTCTAAGGCTGGTGGGGTCAAATCACCAACCCTTTGGTTAGCAGCCAAATGCCTTAACCACTGCACCATGAGTTCCCTGCTTTGCATTTTTTGTTTGTTGTTATGTGCCCTCAAGTCGGACCCGACCCATAGTGATACCAAGGTGGTATCACTACAGAAGTAGATAGCCCAACCTTCCTTAGGGCTTGATAATATTGATTAACTGTTAAGCTAATCAAGGAGCTCTCGTGGCGCAGTGGTTAAGGCATTAGGCTGCTAACCAAAAGGTCAGTGGTTTGAACCCACAAGCTATTCCATGGGAGAAAAATGAGGCAGTTTGCTTCTGTAAAGATTTATGCCCTTGGAAACCCTATAAGGCCATTCTGCTCTGCCCTATAGGGTCGCGATGAGTTGGAATTGAGTAGATAGCAGTGGGCTTGGTTTTTTGGTTTGGTTAAGCTAATTGGAGACAGAGGGTATACTGAGGCCAAAACTTGGAGAAAAAGAAGCAGTTTGGAGTAAAGAGGCATAATGAAAAGATGAGCAATGAGGTTATAAAGCTTACTGAACATGGTTATGGGTAGGAAAATTCAACTGGAAAATGAAATATCCAGTTCTAGATGACAATTCCTTCCTTATTCCTTCCTGGTCAGGCTTACCCCCTTTCCCCTTTTTCCTATTTCAGCATCAGCCAGATACAGAACAAAAGGAAATGAATGATTTTGTTATTGCTCCAATGCTGAAAGTTGGAAAGCCAGTCATTCAGGGCAGGTTTGTTGTTAAGTCCCTGCATGTTCTGGGCTCTGGTCTGTGCACAGGGCACCATGGCTCCAACGGCCAGCAGTGGGGCCAGTGCTGGACACCTGGCTTCTGAGCAAGAGAGATGAAAGGCTTCTTCTAATGCAGTCACTGACGGCCTCTCAGTGCCGTTTGAACTGTTTACAGACTGAGTTAACGATTACAGGCAATGTGTATTTTGGCCAGATGCCCGAAATTCTTACCCACCCGTCAGATATTATCAAAGGGCCCTTCCATGCCTGGCTGGAGTCTTTCCAAAGCACCTCACAGAGATGCCGACACAAAAGGAGGAGTGTGCAGAATGTGCTCTCTCTCTCCTGAGGCCAGAGCAAGAAAGTCAGAGAATCAGCCACGAATGAGGTGCTGAGGGGGCTGAGTTTCCAGGACTGCTCGGGGCTGAGGAAAGGGTCAAGGTCAGCACTGAGGCCAGGAGAACCACATTCCCTTCTGAGCAGTTTGGGAGGTGTAGGTAAGAGTCTTCACAGCTGCCAGCTAGAGGATCATGTGGGTAGGGAAACAAGACCCCTGAGAGAAGGCTGGGCTGCCCCACGATTCAGCCCCCCTAAGACAGTGGATCTGGGAGAACAGACTTATTATCATGGGACCACAGAGGGAAGAAGGTGGAAAGTATATTGCTTTTTCCCAGGGCAACACAAGTTGAAAAAGATCAGTGCAGGACTGGAATAGACTGACTTCAGAAATAATAGTAAATAAAATGATGCATTTGAATTATGGTTTGACAAAGAATATTAAATGTACCATCAGAGGCATTCATAGGGTTGGTATCACTCAGTATGGTAACTCATGGTGCCACACTCCTCCCTCCATGGACTGCCTACCGTAGAATAAGATGGGGTATATGATATAATCGTAGAATAAGATGGGATAAATATAGTTGTAAATTGCTTAAATGTAATATTTCTTGAATTATATGAATATTAACAACAAAATCGTATCATAAAATCTTTCTACATTAAATTACATTATTAGTTACATTAGTAACTGAGCGGAAGCCTTCTTTTATTTTTCTCCCTTTCCTTTAGTTACTACTTTATTCTCAAAATAGATGTTGATATAGGTTCACAAATACTAATTACTACCATTTTTTCAGCTAAAACACCAAAAAATTGGACAAAATCAGCAACTATAAAAACATTGGCAGCATCAAAAATAGCATGTGCTTAAAGGGCATGCAGACGAAAACTTGTGATTTGAAGATTTGAACTGGAGCACATTAAGAGGTTCAAAAAGTAAATGAGCAGAGTTTTAGCCTTGTAGGTACATTGATACACGTAAGCTGAGCTTATGAAAAATGTTTTTGCTGTTTTATCTAACTATAGAGATATTTTTATAAAAAATAATAAATTTCTGCTGAAACACTGCATAAAATTTTATAGACAGTCATTTAGGTGTCAAACTGTCTGACAGTGTTGCCTGGTGAGGTTGTCATCCCAAGTATCTCCCCCAGCGATGCTTCTGTATACAATGGACTGCCGAATGAACAAATAAATCTTGTCTTTAAAGAAGTACAGCCAGAATGCTCCTTACATGCAAGGGTAGTGAGGTTTTGTCTCATGTATTTTGAACAAGTTATCGGGGGGGATCAGTCCCTGGAGAAGGACATCATGGTCGGTGGAGTAGAAGAAGGTCAGAGAAAACGAGGAAGACCCTCAACAAGATGGATTAACACAGTTGCTGTAACAATGGGCTCAACCATAGCAAGGATTGTGAGGATGGTAGGACCGGGCAGGGTTTCATTCTGTTGTACAGAGGGTCACTAGGAGTCAGAACTGACTTGATGGCACCTAACAACTAACAACAAAGAAGACTTTATTGGGGTGAGTCCCAAGAGGCTGAGTGGTATCTGTTAGAGCATTATGCTTTTCACACAAATGCTTACTGAGTATTAATCATGAGACATAATAGGAAACTGGTGAGTTAGTGACAGAAAATTAGAATTACTACCCACAATGTTGAAAAGGCTTTCTGGAGACAGCAAATATTGAAGAACACTCCAGCCAGGGAACACTGACTCTAGCTATCAGTTATAAGCTAACTTAGGCACTCCAGGGAAGACAGAAGTTTTTACTAATTTATTAACTACCTGTTGACCTCTGAGTACATTGAAAAATAGAATAAATGAAATCCCCTATAACTGAGACTTGTACATTGAAACTCTAAAAATAAATATGCAAGACAGTTACACACTCATGGCAAAATTATTGTCAGTACAACTTTCTCAAAAGGGAATACTTGTCTTCAAAAGCCACAAAACAACCCCAACCCCATTGCCTGAGTCAATTCTGACTGAAAGCAACCCTATGGAACAGAGTAGAACTGCCCCACAGAGTTTCCAAGGTTAAAATCTTGATGGCAGCAGACTGTCACATCGCTCTCCTGTGGAGCAGCTGGGGGTTCAAACCGCTGACCTTTTGATTAGCAGTTGAGTACTTAGTCACCACATCAAGAGGGCTCCTTTTCAAATATCTAAGGAAGGGTTATATGGCTTCTTTCTTTCCAAACATAGTCTGATGTCGAAGAAACAGAGTTCATGTAACCTATTGCAAAATGCTCTCCCAAGCAGATGAGGAGAGTGGATACAACTCGTGCTCTTTATCCAATAGAAATCTAGTCCTCATCATTGCATGGTGTCCCCTTGAATTTCCGTTGCAGCTTCAATTGAATGTGGTTGTTCTCCTGTCCTAACTTGCTGGGTAATGTTGCTACTATGGAGCAGCTGGTGGCCTAACTTGGATAGTGGGGGATAAGCCCTCCCATTAAAAGATTGTTCCTCAGGCTATCTACCTTGAGGAGATGAACTTGACATTACTATTTTATTACAGTGTAGGTCAGGAAACAAACATTTGATTTTTGAGTTTCATTGTTATATTTTATATTTTCCACAACAGATCACAACCCATCTGCATTTATCTGCACAACGCCCTGAGTGGAAACACAATTGGATATTGTTGGTTTGCTTCAGAACTAGCCTCCTACCTACTGGGGATACTCTTCTCTCCTGGCAAAAGAAGAATTCAGCGTGATTTTTAGAATATAAACAGATAGCTTGTTTCGGCTGAAATTGTAGAAAGAATAATAATGAAACCCTGTATCAGTTGATGGAGATTTTTAGGAAAAAAAATTCAGCTCATCTCTTAGAATTCGGCCCTGTACTCTTAAAAAATAGCATCAAAAAAGCAAGAGAATATATCTCTAGCCTCTCTATATGGATGGTTATCAAACAACTTGATGTCAGAACAAATAAAAATGCATCGGATGTTGTACAAATGGAAATAATTTAGAAAGTTATTAGAAGAATAGAAGAAATCAGTTTATTAGGAACTGAGCATGTGACATCATTGCAGTTTTGAAATATGCAGAAACAAGACAGTTCAACAATCTTCCTTACATCGCATGGGTGAGAGTACACCTGGAATACCATCTACTGCTTAGAGCCCTTACTTTGTAAAAGAGATCAATACGAATGAAGTTCAAAGCAGGCCAACAAAAGAATAGAAGAACCTGAGGCGATGATTCACAGGGAAGGGCAAGGGCCATCTAGATGAATACTTCAGAGGTTAACAACAGGAAGAGTATAGCGCAACAGATGCATTGCTCCATTGAAACACCAGCTGTGTCTCTGAACTTTAGGACTCTTGGCAGGGTGGGTGAGAAAAAACAGCCCCCTTTCACCCTCCCAACTCCTCTCACCTTCAGCTTTGTAAAAACCTATGGAGGCACAATGGTTCGGCTATTTTACAGACATTCCACCTTATCTAGGGAGCTGAAACTCTACCACAGCGTTCTCCAAAGTGAGGCATGGTGCTGTGTGGGCACGGATAAGAGGAAAGCAAAGTTCCTTATCGGTTTTCCATATAATAGGTTTGCTTGGACAGATTTGACAATATATGGAAAATAGATAAGAAACACTGAATTCCTTCTACAGGAGATTACTATTACAACCTCTTTCTGCCTTCAGTACCTAGCAAACTAGTAAATATTAAACAGGACCTAAAATTCCTTTGGGGGAAAAATATAAGACAATAGCTTTGAGAGAGCCCTACTTATTAATATTACAGAAAGAGCACTGTCCTACTTATTAATATTACAGAAAGAGGCAACACAAAGCAGTGTTAAGTGGCCTTCTTTTATTTATTTATTTTTGTATTTGAATTTCTTTTTTAACCTTTTATTATGATTTGAATTAAAGTTTACACAGTAAATTGGTTTTCCATTCAACAATTCATACACATTTTATTTTGTGACAATTGCAATCCCCACAATGTAACAGCACTCTTCCCACTTTCGCCCTGTGAGTCCCCTACTTGTAAACATACACACAACTCAGTTATTTCTCCTCAGAAGTCTAGAACCATGGTAAGTTGTATCCAAATCCAGTACCATAGCAACAGCTGTGAAGTTATTCCTTCTTTAGGAGGGACGGTTTATTACTGTGTACACTGAAACTGCTAGAGAAAGTCACAGTTTCCTGACAAGTAAATCTACCATGACAATGAAATCAGAAAGCTCTGAAACACAAAAATCTGAAAATTATTCTTCTGGGAGAAGGATCACGTAACTTAGTTTCTCACCATCAAGATCAAGTGTTAAACTGAAAAAAGAAAAAGACATGACTCGTTCTGCAGCTTGAGAGAAAGAAAAGAAATGTGGTTTTTCCACTAAAAGTTTTCTAGATGATGCAGGAACTACTGCTTGGAAACTTCTCTCTAAACAAGCTGATGGATGACCGTAATGGTTTCACCAACATATTACAATAAAACCCTCCAGGAAGCTGTCTTACCATCAAGGATAGACAAAACCACACATGCTGTGACTTCAGTTCTTCACTTTCATTTTCTCTAAAATCGAAGCTTTCATTTGACAGGGGCGAGAAAAGGCTCTTTTTCTGATGGGAAGGTTATGCTGATGCTATCAGCCTGTAAAGCCGGCGCGCTGTTAACCCGCTAATGCAGCCTGTAGAACACTGTCTCCACATGAACAACGGCCGCGCACTGACTTACTCAACAAAGCAATGGCTATTTTACAACATTTACTGAATGCAGACTGTGAACCTGGTACAATGCATGGCGTGGAAGGGGACAGGCCTAGTCATCAAAATCCCTACCTAAGCGAGACCAAGGAGGGTACAAAAGTAACAACAAATTCTCATAGTGAGAAGAGACATTTGATTTGACTGTGGGCCCAGATTTTTAAATGACCCAAAATGAAAATGAGACTGAAGGATCATTACACAGGTTAAAGTTCTTAAGGAGAGAGGCACCCAACACAATTGAGGAGAGATGAACAAGCAGAATTTAACAAGAGAGAGCAGAAACTCAGATCCAAAGGGATAAATTTGAGACAGGCTGAAATGGAAGGAAAGATTTCACTTTGTGAAGAGGTTAGACTTGATAATTTCGTGCTAAGTGAAATTAACTAAAATTACAGATGGAAGAGGGAGCTTGAAGAAAAATATAAAGAAGGGGAACTTTGTTAAAGTTATTAATTTTGTGTGTAACTATCTTCTCAATAGGTAAATTTCAAAGGCCAGATCGTTCATTTGGCTTCAGGGTCTCCAAAAGCAGTTATTTGAGAGACTGGTCCAAGGTTTGCTTAGAGGAAGCAGTTTTAAAGGATTGAAAATGAGTATTTAGAACACTTATTGGAAATATAAATATTTCCAGTCTAAACACTTATTTTTGATCTTTTATGTGTTCAATCTTGTATGTATTTATTCTAACCTAAACACTCATTTTCAATTTTTTATATGTATACACATATACAAACACACACAGAAAATTTTATGGTAACTGCTTTTGTATAAAACTAAATATGTGTTGAATAGGAAAATGCTGTGTTATATATAGATATGTTACAACAACACCAAAAAACTAAATATGATACCAATTTTAAATAATTTTTAAGAGTGGTTAGCATGATCTACTCCATCCTTATCTTCAATTTCCTATTGCTTTTGGTTTTGATGGAAAGATTCAAGTTTGTTTTGTTTTTCTTCTAGTTTGCCTTTATTTGGCAAAAGCTAAGCTTAGAAATAAAACATATATGGGAGTAGGCATGCAAGGGAGCCCTGGTGGTGCAGATGTTACAGCACTCAGCTGCTACCCAAAAGGTCGGTAGTTTGAACCTGCCAGCTGCTCTGTGGGATAAAAATGTAGCAGTTTGCTTCCTTAAATATTTACAGCCTTTGGGGCAGCTCTGCTCCGTCCAACAGGGTCACTGTGAGTCAGAATTGACTTGATGGCTGTGAGTTTCGTTTTTGGTGGGTAAGCATGCAGTATTTGGGGTGGAACTGAAAAAAATGAATTCAACTGAAAAAGTATAGGGGAAAAATACATGTGTGTATGTGTATAAGCAAACTTTATTATAGGATAACCACTTAAAATTTAAAAAAATAAACAATTCATCAACTAGGATTATAAGCAATTTGCTCCCTTTCTTTTTTAAGCAAAATAACATACAAACCCAAAAACTCAAAAGGAAAAACCAGCAACACTAAAAGACATATTTGAGGGATAATTCTACCTGTCCTCAAATAGAGCTGCCAAACAGGAAATCAGATTATTCTAATTAGCACAGGTCCTTGACTATAGAAGGCATGTATTAAAAGTTTGTGATTTATTTCACTTTTCAAAGACCAGTAAGCCTTTTTAAATTCAACCTGTACTGTGAAAACTCTTTATAAAGTGTATTTAGTGCACTTTCCTGCCTAAATACATTACACTGAACATAATTTAGTCTTTATTTGATATGTTATAACACTATAAGGATATAATTACAGTCACTTTTTTAGCATGTAATAATTTACACACTTAAGTATAAGAGACTGGGCTGAACTTACAGTGTTCCTAATAAGTTTTTGTATTCCTTTTTTTTTCTGATCCTTTATATGTCCTTCTTTCAATTCATGTCTAGTCTATAAGCATCCAGACTGACTCACTGCCTTCGAGTTGGATCCGACTCATAACGACCCCTTTTTCGGTTTTTGAGGCAGTGTAACTATAGCAGTAGGTTGCCCCATCTTCCTTCTGAGGAGTGGCTGGTGGGTTTGAAGCACCAGCCTTCTGGTTAGCAGTCAAGTGCTTTAGGCACTACGCCACCAGAGCTCCCCAGTCCATAAGCATAGTGCAGAGAAAACTCAAGTTAATTTAGCATTGATTCTATTTAATGAAATTTTTCCTATAAAGCTCTGGTACTGCTTCAGTGGTAGAAATTTTTGCCTTCCATGCACAAGGGCTGAGTTGGATTCCTGGTCAGTCAGTGGAGGCTCGCGTGTAGCTGTGATGCTGACCGGGTTTCAGTGGGGCTTCCAGACTAAGACAGACTAGGAAGAAAAGCCTGGTGAACTGCTTCTGAAAATCAGCCAATGAAAACCCTATGGATCACAACAGTCCATTGTGCATGGTCGCCATTAGTCAGAGGCTGCTCAATATCAACTAACAACAATAAAAGTAAGAAACAGAATTGGGAATAAAAACTCAGATACTAATTAACCTTCTTGCCACCAAGATTGCCAAGCTAAAACACCAGGGTATCTAAAGGAAGAAATCTGAGCTATTTACTTTAAGCACATTCCCAGAAAGTCCAGCCCATAGAAATGAAGGCTAATAGTCAGTCATTCTTAACACTCTATGCTTAAGATCTCAAGACTTTGTCCAACAGCCTCAATAAATGTATAAAGATATCAAGAGCTAAAGGTCAAAAAAAGAATCATGAACATCAGACAAGGCCGCTGGAAGTGACCCAAAACATCACATGCTGGGCTTTCCTTTTTAATGGCAATAAGAGAGATACTGAGTTTTATCCCTGCCTTTATTTTAGAGTTTGAAATGCTTTGCAGACATCTCTCACTAATCTTTATTAGGCCTTGGGAAGAAGTGCTTTCAGAGAGGAAAGACTCTTTCCAAAATCAATGAAGAGGAAAATATCTTCCCCTCTTAAACGTCCCCCCGCCACACACACACACACACTTCTGGATCCCACTGTGCTGCACTGGTGAATGAAATGGGTTATAATACACATGTGCCAAAAGGATAAATAACGCTAATTGAGTTTGCTTCTAAAAGAGTTATAAGCTATGTGTGTTTAATCATAACAGGGAACAGGTAAACAGAAAAGATGAGGAAACCCATAATTACTTTTATCCCATTACTTACCTATTTTGAGGGCACCTATGGTGGTGTAGTGCCTAAGGCATCTGACTGTTAATCAGAAGGCTGGCGGTTCAAACCCATCAGCCACTCCTCTGAAGGAAGATCGGGCAATCTACTTCTGCAGTCCCAAGGAGGGGTTTCTATGAGTCGGATCTGACTCAATGGCAGTGAGTTTGGTTTTTGGTTTGGCTAAGTTACTAACCAATGAATGCAGACTTCCATATTGCAGAATATTAGTCTCTAAGCTGGTCTTTACCTGAAAGTGACTTCAGGGTCATACATATTTGATAGGTGCTATGACTCAAACTCCTCTATTAGTATATGCTTTATTCTCATTTCGATCTGCTGCTCCTCAGATGGGGAACTGGGAGTCTCAGGGGAGCGTGGGATAATTTTCAAGCAGTCAATAGAACCTTATCGGCTGAACTTCAAAGAACTACATGTTGGGACCAGCATGGTACAGAGTATAACAAACTGGGTAAATTATCCCCTTTACAAACCTGAACTCTCTCCCTCTTAGCCCTTAGAAACATGGTTTCAAAGCTGTACAGCAAGCATCACCATTTTGAGCTACTGTTGAAGGGTAGTAGTATTTAAGAGTGCAATATGTGGTTCTAGGATCCCTCAGACTTCAAAAAGTAAAAACTTAGAAAGCAGCTGTTTCGTCAGCAATCATCTCCATGATCATGGAAGGAAGTTGGTGGATGGGCTTACCAATGTAGAACGGCCACATGTACAAAGGTCCAGGGAGGGCAAGTGATTCACCATGACACAAGCAAGGCAGTAGGAGAACTGAAGTTCCCTCCCTAGAGCTTATACATTATTAGTCATTCTCTAAGCCACCAAGGCTACCTGTGCAACATTATGGGAACATTTAATCAGCCCTTTGGCTCTCAAAATTTTGAGGCTAAGCTTTGTCTCTTTAGCTTCATAAAAAATACAAATAACCTTGCTAAACTATTTTAGGTTAATGCCAAATTGAATTCAAATAGGTTAACTGAACCTAAATCAATAACGTTCACATTTAATGATATTTCTTACCATACTCAGGTGAATAAGGAGGAGTTCAAGTCTAATTACTATCAATAATAATACCTTATTTTTACAGTTTTCAAAGATCATTTTCATACATTATTTCATTTCAGGTGCAAAAAAAAAAAAACCTCCCTGCCATTGAGTCGATTCTGACTCATAGAGATCCCCTTTGGGTTTCTGAGGTGATAAATCTTTACCAAAATAGATTGCCCAGTTTTTCTTCTACAGAGTGGCTGATGGGTTTGAACCACCAATCTTCTGGTTAGCAGTCAAATGCTTTAGGCACTATGCAACCAGAGCTCCTTTCATTTCAGGTAAGCAGGCCTTTTATTACTGTTATCCCATTTTACTCATGAGAACACAGGCTCAAAGAGGTTAAGCAATTTTTCTTAAAATCATAAAGCCAAGTAGATTAAGGTAATAGCTGAGATTAAAGTACAAGTCTACTGAGAGCTCACTGTAGGATGTCATCATCCATTTCAGAAGATTCTTTGTGTCTTATTTTCATATTACATCATTACATGTAAATGCTGTGCAAAGAGCACCATTTCTTGGACACATGATATTCTTTTATTTGATTGGTGATACAAATTATGTTCTTAGGCCAGCAAGCCTCCAATTATACTTAAAGTTTAAAGGTCATGAAGTTATTCTGCCCAGAAGGAACACAAGAACAACTGATAATTCAAAAAGAAAAAAGGGACTTCTAGTAAGATGGAGGAATAGGCAGACAAGCGACACAGACCCTCTTCAACAAAGATAGGAAAAACCAATTGACAGAGATACAGAAGATAATCCTGGAGCCCTGAGCTTTGAAAGGAACTATGCAGAAGTGGATTAGGCACCACTAGTGGAAAAATCTGAACCAAAACAGTGAGTGCAGAGATGGTCAGAGCTGCAGATTGTCAGCTACTCTGATGGGACCAACAGCCTGAATATTTCCAAGTGGTGTTGGGACCTGAGAATTGACCTAAGATCAACCCTGGTCACCAAGGGCTGCAGGGACAACTGTGCTGGGGGCCCAAGACTAGTAAGGGAAACAGCAAGGAGGGAGACAACCTGAGCTATTGACGTTCCGCTATCCAGAGGGTGCAGCCATTTTGATTGTTTACAAGTGGCAACCATTTTGGATTTTAAAGTGATAGCATCCTCATTCAGATTCCAGGGACCTAAGAATAGGCTCTGTTTGCCAAGGTCGGCAGGGACATAGGATACTGATAACAGGAAAGGAGACAGGTGGTGAGTGTATAAGTGCTGTCAACTAGTGAATAGAGGAGTACTGTACCCTGCTTGCCTAGATAACATGCAAACAAACAAAGAAAATGAAAATCGTGGGCAAGTCATTCCATCATACAATCACCATTTAAATATAAACATAAAAATGTCACAATGCCTCAGAGATAACAGAGCATCACAGTCCACACAAAGAAGCAAGATAAAGCAGGAGAAACAAAGGATCAAGAAACAGACCCAAAACATATCCCTGAGGAAGACGCAGCATTGGAACTACCTGATAAGGTATTCAAAAGAATTGTATTTAGAATTGAGAGACAGATCAAGGAAAACACAGAGAAAACCCTAGAACAATTTCAAAATACAATTCAAGAACAAAATGACAAAATAAATGAAAAATTAGAAATGATATAAAATCTACACACAGAAATCCAGAAGATTAACACTAAATTTTCAGAAATAGATAAGACATTGAATGGGCAAAGGAGCAGAATTGAATCAATGGAAGACAGAATTAGGGAGACTGAAGGCAAATACCT
>NW_006922421.1:368616-371155 GCF_000298275.1 Orycteropus afer afer
CTCTAAGATTTATAGCGGAAGAGTGAATGACCAAACTATGGTACATACATATAATAGAATGCTATGTAGCACTAAAGAACAATGTAGAGTCTGCAAAACACCTCATAATATGGATGAACTTGGAGGACATTATGCTGAGTGACATAAGTCAATCACAGAAGGACAAATATAGTATTAGTTTCTTGTTGGGGAGGGTCAAGGAAAGGTTTATATATGGGGGGAAAGTTTCTTTGTTGGTTGTCAGGGGTGGGAGGGGAGGGGAGGAAACACTGCAAAAAAAATGCATTGACCTATTTCACTTTAGTTTTGTGTATTTCACTGTACATAAATTATATTTCAATAAAATGCATTTAAAAAGAAAAAAGACCTCATCAAGGAAGTGAAATTGTCTCCAGAACAATTGCCTAAGCAGAGAATATTCCAGCAGTGGCTTGAATGAATGGTAGCTTGTCACCCCTGGAAACTTTGCATGGTGGTCTGACTTCCGAGATCTGTTCCTGATCTCTTTGGAACAGACCATACTCACCTTCATGCTCACTGGATGAGTAATTGTCATGGTCAATTTTGTGTGTCAACCTGGCTGGGCCTGGTTGATTAGCTGGCCAGTGGAATATAGTTATTCCCCGTGGTGAGAATGGTAATTAACTCCATGGTGGAATCTATTGGAGCAGCTGAGTAGCTGCTTTGGATATGTGGTCTGCTTCCCATATATAAGAAACAGCTTTAGGAATGGTCTCTAGCTTATGGCACACTTGAACCCTGCATGTAGCCAAGTCATTGTTCAGCAGCTTGCCATGCTCTGCCGGTCTTGGGACTTTTAATGGCTTTGAATTAATGACCTGCTGTGTGGTTTGGTAATATCGGGACTGTGCCTTGTTACTTGTTGACCTTGGGTTTGTCAGCCTCAGCAGCCAGCAGCTGAGTGAAGAAAAGCCTCCAGCTCCAGTGGGCCGGGAGCAGGAGGCAGAGCTGAAGTCCAAGGTTGAGCGGCTTTCACCAAGCCCCTAGAGCCTGGCATTTTGAACTCGGACTTAAAGCCTCCAAATTGTAAGAATAAACTCCTATTTGTTAAAGCCATCCCATTCGTGGTATATTCCTGTCAGAGTGGTACTAGGAACCAAAACAATAATTTCCCTTGGCAGCAATGAGGAATGCTTTTCAAATAATAAATTATCAAATGGTTCCTTGTCATTCATGCACCCTCACAAAAGTCTTGAATACCAGGTGAATCATAAAGTAGCATCTCCTGCATTTGATAAGCAGAAGATTAGGCAATCTACTTCTGTAGAGATACCGCCTCAGAAACCCAAGGAGGGGTTGCTGAGTCGAATCCGACTCAATGGCAATGAGGGTTTTTTTTTTTTCCCCCCATAAAATAGTCACTGGATGCCATGCAGAAAAATTATCCTAGAAGTCAATGGATGAACTAGTACTAGTCTTCCTGAAACTGGAAGAGCCAAGTTTCTGGGTATTTATACCCACTTTTTGGGTGTCAAAAAGTGGGCAGAGTTTGGCTTTAGAAGAAAATCAGATCTGTGGCAGAGTTTACAAAGCAGGTGCAGTCATGAGGAACTTGACTTTTGATTCCATTGTCTCTGCCAGGACAGGTGGTTTGGTAAAAGTATGGAATCCTGCCAGACAGGTTCCAACTCAAACTTCCCTTTAGAAAATAAGACAATAAAAATAGAAACAAAATGACAAATCCTGTTTCATATCCTGAAGATTGATATTGCTTGAAAAACTAGGGCATTTTATATAACAACATTAATTTGCTTCAAGTGTACATCAACTCAGGAGAAATAAGATTATAAAATTAAATAAAGGTCAGTTGCAGGTTGGGCTCTACCCTTATAGGTCAATTCCTTATTCTCCTATACAGGAGTCCTGGTGGCGCAGTATTAAGTGCTCAGCTGCTAACCAAAAGGTCAGCGGTTCAAACCCAACAGCTGCTCTGTGGGAGAAAGATGTGGTAGTCTGCTTCTGTAAAGATTGATAGCCTGGGAAATCCTATGGGGTAGCAGTGTTGTCACTAGGGTTGACGCCATCCAGTGTGGTAACTCAAGGTGTCACCCCCTCCTTGGTCTTCCTCCCATACTAAACCATAGTAATGTTTACTACCAATTTTAATCATAGAATAAGAGGTGATAAATATAGTTGTAAATTGATTAAATGTACTATTTCTTAGATTATATAAATACAACAAAATTGCTTTGTCAAATCTTTCTACATTGAATTACATTATCAGTTACATCATTAGTAACTGAGAAGCCATTTTTAATTTTTCTCCTTGTTTTCCTTTAATTACTACTTCATTCTCAAAAAAGTTATTGATATAGGTTCACAGATATTAACTACCACAATATTGTAGCTAAAACACCAGGAAATCTGACAAAATCAGTGACTATAAAAATGCCGGCAACATTCCAATCAAGAATTATGTACCCAGCAAAATTGTCCCTCAAATATGATGGTGAAATTAGGACATTTCCAGATAAGCAGAAATTAAGGGAATTTGTTAAAACCACACCAACTTTACAAG
>NW_006922421.1:371503-391667 GCF_000298275.1 Orycteropus afer afer
TGATAAACCTTCACATCAAAAAGGACCAGCATAAATACTCAGCAAATACTAAAACAATAGCAATGAAAGAAGTGATAACATGATTCATAAACAAAACGAGCTCAGCATACAAAACTATATGGAACAAAGAAATTGACACCATGAGAAAGCACATAACAAAAATGACAGCAACAAATTCATATTTGCCAATAATTACATATCTGGCAAGGGACTTACCTCTAAGATTTATAGCGGAAGAGTGGATGACCAAACTATGATACATACACATACTGGAATGCTATGCAGCACTAAAGAATAATGTAGAGTCTGTAAAACACCTCATAATATGGATGAACTTGGAGGACATTATGCTGAGTGACATAAGTCAATCACAGAAGGACAAATGTAGCATTAGTTTCTTGTTGGGGAGGGTCAAGGAAAGGTTTATATATGGAGGGAAAGTTTCTTTGTTGGTTGCCAGGAGTGGGAGGGGAGGGGAGGCAACACTGCAAAAAAAAAAAAAAAAAAAAAAAATTGACCCACAAATACAACCTTGTGTATTTCACTGTACATAAATTATATTTCAATAAAATGCATTAAAAAAAACATGCCGCAACAACAAAAACAATAGTGTACATTTGCAGCACATGCAGAAGAAACCATGTGATTTGAAGCATCCTTTTAACTGGGTAGTAATGACAGCTCTGACCAGAGCTCATAAAAGGTTCAAAAAGTAACTTAGCATAAAGTTTTAGTCTTGTAGGTATACTGATACATATAAGCTGGACTTATGAAAAATGTTTTAGTTGTTATAACTAACTAAAGGTATATTTTTATAAAAATAATAAATTTATTTTCTGCTGAAACACTGCACAAAAATTTTATAGAGTCATTTTGGCATCACCCCTTCTGACAATGTCACCCAGTGTGGCACCCCCAACACACACATCCCCTTAGTGTCGCCATTATAAGGCAGTTCTACTCTGTCCTATAGGGTCTCTATGAGTTGGAATTGCCTTGACAGTAATAGGTATGCTCCTATATAAACTAAAGGAACACGCTAACATTTCTGTGAACTTTACCTCTCTATTCCTGGAAACAAACAAACAAACAAACCCCTGTAATTTAATATCTGTAGAGGAGTAATGGGCAAATTCTTTGGCAGACCCGGCCTTCTTTACATATCCTCTTACCTTCCTAATACAAACTGGCTCATTTAAACCTTTGTGAAAATGGACAGTTGGATGATATTACAAAAGGGAACTATTTTTTTCTTAAAAACTATAGCATGTTCAAAGCAAAGTAAAAAATTGTTTATGGGGCTAAGATAGACAATTGACATTTTTACGAGGTATGGTAGTTGTGTGTCAACTTGACTGGGCCTGGGTTTGAGTGGCTGGGCAGCTGTTGTAGTTATTCCCCATGAAGACAGTGGTAATCAACTCCACGGTGGAATTTACTGGGAGCAGCTGAGTAGCTGCATTAGGGATGTGGTCTGCTTCCAGTATATAAGAAGTTTTGAGATAGGTCTCTGTAGCTTTTTGGCACACTTGGACCCTGCATGTAGCCGAGTCTTCATTTAGCAGCCTGCCATGTTTCCTGCCTGGATTTGAATTACTGACCTGCCGTGCTGTTCGGTAATATTGGCACTGTAGCATTATTATTTCTTGACCTTGGACTTGTTAGCCTCAGCAGCTAGCAGCTGCCTGAGTAAAGAGACACCTCTAGCTCCACTGGGCCAGGAGCAAGAAGCAGAGCTGAAGCCCAAGGTCAAGGGGCTTTCACCCAGCCCCTAGAGCTGGCACTTGGAACTCAGACTTCTAGCCTTCAAAACTGTAAGAGAATAAACTCCTGTTTGTTAAAGCTATCCACCTGTAGTATTTGTGTTAGAGCGACACAGAACAAAGTAAGCAAAATACCAGGTTTGTCTTCAAGGCAAGTCTTGGTGATTGATGATGTAGGCTCCTGACCACAAGGGTACACAAGGAAGGCCTTGCGGAAGAGCAGTCAAAGAATCCTCGTGGGGGCACCGTAGCTGCCACTACTGGAAATTGTTCTGGAATCCTATTTCCACCCATTACTCTGTGGTCATGATGAAGGGACAGGGAGAGATTGGGAGTCTTCTAGAGCAAATACTCTCTTCTGCTCAGAACCACAGAGCCAAGATTAACATAACAAGAATGGACTTTGTCCAGGGCACAATTCTGCCCAAATCTGTCCTACTCATCATATCATGTTTCTTAATTCTTGTTCTTATTGTTGTAGATCTGTTCTAGGAAGGAAAGCTAGATAATCTATAAATGGGCTCCAGAAAAACTTAGTAAAATTCATGGATTCTGAGGATATTTAAGAGAGATTATTCCCATAATCTCTGTGAACAAGGTCCTGTAAATGTCTAAAGTGCAAGAAAAAGGATATTAAATGAATATAATCAATGTCCGAATTGTACTTGCAGAAATTGTTGAACTGGTATATGTTCTGCTGTGTATATTCTCAACAACAAAAAATAAAATAAATTTTTCTAAAACAAGACCAAAAAAAAAAAAAAAATCACTATCCTCACCTAGAAAAGAATTTCTTAAAGTTGTAGCTTCATTTCTTCTTAAATGATAAACAGTCTATTCAGGCCCCAGAGAAGAGGGTATGGAGTTACTACTTAATGTGGTTGTGCTTCTTTGTGCCTGACTCAATCAGTTTAAATCCAAAAGTAAGTCCCTCCTTCATTTACTTGCCAAGACCTGAGTTCAGGCCCTCAGGGCACTGAGGTTTTCCTTTGTGGGAGAAAATGACATCATCAACACCTCAGCGACAGTAGGGAATGCAGGGAATGTGGCTCCCAACATTAGGTGATATCATCAATTGCTCTGGGAGAAACCCCAAATTCCCAAGAGTTAAAGCTTTGAAGGTTAAATTTTGTAGTTGTTTCAAGTTTATCAATAGTATCTGATGTGTCCATTAAGTTTTAAAAGGGCCGGTGGAGTAGGGAAGCTCAAGTAAGTCTATATAACTCGAGAACCAAACATAACACGAGTTAAGTCCTGATAGAGCTCTTCAACTTATTTGTATCTTACTGGGCACATCCAACAGAGGAAGAATAGACACAGTTCCATTAGGCTCTCTCCCAGCTCCTAGATGGGTATATTCTTTGGGGGACTTGCTAATGTTGCAAGTTTGCATTCAAAATAAATTCTAAGCACTCACATAATCCCCTAGTCTCTTCCAAACTTTCTTTGATGTCCAACAACTAAGGACAAGGATCTTTGATTATAAAACAATTTCTTTGGTGGGAAGAAAATTCTTTGCAGGGCGTGAACAGCAGGAGAAAGAAAAGGTTTTTCTGAAGTGCAAACTAGTTGGAAACCCCCTGGGGAAGAATCTGATTCCCAGTGTTTGAGAGACGCGGGCCTGCCTGCACAAGCTGCCTCTGCTGAAGGCTTCTAAGAAGGAGCTTTTGTGTCTACTGTATGGCCCTCAGCAACAGCACAGCAGCCCTTCTCGCCCTCTTTTTTTTTTTTGCCAGTGGAAGTTTTCCAACTCTGAGGCTACACAATGCATAAAGTCACGGTTTAATAACAAAGCACAGTTACTAATCAGATGGTCCCATTTCTGCTCCTCCCAGATGCCTCCAGATGCTTACATACCTCGGGACTAGAGCTCTAACCCCCCACCCAGCGCGGCAACACCTACCAGCTGCTCTGAAATCTTATTTCTAGTGTAATTATCTAGCTTATCTTGAATCACCCAACTACACAAAGTATTTTAGGATCAGATGCATTAATTATTCAGGGCTCTGGAGAGGTCTTGTCATTCTCCTTTTACTGCTACGACCCAGCTGGCTCTAGGTTTTCTCTGGCTCTTCCAAGCCTTTCTGAAGGTTCGGGTTCAGTAAGGTGTAAGTTAGTGATTGAATTCAGTGTTGGTCTGGTCACTGGGATAGCCTTGATAAAGGACTTGAATTAGGGTCCTCAATCCTCTACAGATATTTTCAAATATGAACATCCAAAGAAAGACTGTGTCGTGGGTGTGTTAACTGGAATGTCTGATGCTGAGTCTGACACTTACTTCTGCTATCACTTGGTTGTGTGACTTGAAGTAATTTGCCAGATTGATCTGTAAGACCTACCAAACAAATCTTATCCCAGGGAAAAGAAAAAAAACAGAAGTTGCATGTCCTTTTATTATAGTAACAACTACCACTGCATTATTTCTAGACTAAGCATAGTTTCAAAAAACTTTGAGCTACAAAGGACCTAAAAGATGACTGAGTCACCCACCAACCCCATCCCAATAAATTGTTTTATAAAAAGGTTAGGTGACTTGCTTAGTTACCTTTTAAATGGTCATAAAGACACCTATGGACTTTCCATACACCCAAAGGAAATAACTAAATAATTCCAAATAATATCTAACAATGATAATATATATGTGTATTATGTGTGTGTCTATATATACATATACATAAAAAGTTACTATATATTAAATATATAGTAACAGTTTACTAACTTTAGGGTAGGTAATAACCTAATGTTGTCATAGCAGATGTATGCATATACATTCTTCTTCAGTTGGTCTCTGTATCTCTTCATATTACACTTAAATCAACACATTTTAGAGAACGGTTAATAACATGTATGTATGACTAAAGTCAATTAATGCAAAAAACAACTTGCACAAGAAACAAATTTTGCTAAATAGAGATAATATTAAAATACTCTTCACCTTCTACATAAAGGATCTTAGGGTTTTTTTTTTTTTTTTTTTCCCCCTTCCTTTCTGGAATATAGTTTGTGAAGAATTAAAACTGAGTTATCAAAATTATCAATTCAAGTGGAACTTCCAATATGTTGAATTGTTCTTTTAAAAACTAAATTTCCTGTTTTAACTTTACTACAATTTAACAGCAACTTCTTGCACGTTTTAGGAAGTTAGCTTTCAATTTAAAAGGAAAGCCATGGTGTCTAGTCATTTGGACTTCTAAAGAAAATGCTACAGATGGGGATATTATAACCTGTATTTAACCGAGAGCGGTGAAACGTTAGAAGGTAGGACTGTAGCTGTCCTTTAGCTTTAAGCTACTTGAAGTTGTCTGGTACTTTAACATGTTCGTTTGTTTATTTTCAGGCACAGGAGAGTTTAAGACAGAATTACCACAGTCATTTGAATGACTCCTGAGAAAATGAGAACTGGCCTGCACAGCTCAATTCACATCCATCACATACTGCCTTCTGTTTCATCTCCTCGGTTAACCTACGCCAGGGTGTCGTTCTTTGTATCCCTCCAGTACAGTATTTGGTACACAGTAAACACTTATTAGATAGTTGCTGACTGAGTGACAGAATTTGCTCTCCACACTTTCAGTATCATGAGGTTGAGGTGGTGAAGTCACATTATCAGACGCCCAGAGAACCCGGTGCATCTTCTAGAATCAGAAGCTTCTCGGCCTACACCTCACCAAGCCCCTCTTGCTTTGGAGGGGTGAGCTGGAACTATAGCCAGCTGGTGTGCCGTGATTCTGTGGCAGAATAAATGCCATGTGCGCCACGTAAAGTAAGGCTAAGTTTCGACAAGTTATTTTGTTGTTGTTGATCTGTTTAAACTATGGCTTCTGGTTGACTAGGGATCAAAGGGGAAAGAGACCCTAAGGCAGTCTGTAAAAGCTTCCTGATGGAATGTTCAGGGAAGAATCTCTGCCAACATCTGCTTCTTAATCTCCCTGCAATGACCCAAAAAAGTTTAAAATAAAAAATTAAAGTTTACTAAAATGTCGGCCTAAGAGACGCAGCAACAGGTAGGCAGCTCTCTGGCGAGCCACAGCTCTCTCTGGGCTCATTTCTTTATCTGTAAAATGAAAAGACTGCACAAGATGCTTTTTCTAGCTTGAAATTTGATGATTCTATTTCACAAACAGAGTGCCCTGCCCCCTGTCAACACTGCATTTTACCCGAGGAATGGAAATCTGAGTAGGACTTACTTCTAGTATATAGCCAAGAAGAAAATGAACAAACAGGCATAAGAATTTTAAAGTCAGATAATCACTATGATTCTAAGTGGAAGATACACATATGAGAGTACATGAAATCTGAATCATGTAAAAGATGTGCACCCCCACCCCTTTTTTGTTAAGGGTAGACAATTCACAAGATTGTAAAAAATGTTTTTTTAAAAACAGAATGGGAATCTGCAATCATTTTTTATGAAACAGCAAGATTAGTAAGATTAGTAAGCATACAACCTTTAGTCTCATTCAAATTATTCTACAGAAGTAGCAACAGCAAAAGTATTTCTCAGTGATCATATATTTATATATGTACCATAACAAAACTCAAAACCAAACTCACTGCTATCAAGTCAATTCCAACTCACAGCAACCCTCACTGGGTTTCCAAAGCCGTAAATCTTTACAGAAACAGACTGCCTCATCTTTCTTTGGCTGAGTGGCTGGTGGGTTGGAACCACCAATCTTTTGGCTAGCAGCCTTAACCACTATACCACCAAACCAAACCAAATCATGGATAGATGGGTGGACAGGCTGAACTACTAGGTATGTCTATGAAATGGGGAGTGTATCCAAGAACATGTATAGGGTTGGCAGAAAATGGTCCTATAAACTTATGTGAATGATCAGAATTCCCAAGTGTATAGTAGAGCCGACAAGGGGCAAGGTTGTGGTCACTGCTTGGTCACAGCCAGCTACCCAGAGGGACTGAGTAGTTGAACCTGAGGGCTTGGGACCATAGTCACAGGGGACATCAAGCTCAACTGGCGTAATATACTATACAAAACACTGTTCCACCTTTTACTTTGGCGAGTAGTGACTGGGATCTTAAAAGCTAGCAAGCTGCCATCTAGATGCAATGATGGGTCTCTTCTTATCCAGAGCAAAGAAGAATGAAGAAAACCAAAATTCATGGAAACAATTAGTCCTAGCGACTGGTACACCATCTGATCTGCAGTCTACATGACTATGAGACCAGAAGAACTAGATGGTGCCTGGCTACCGCTGTCATCCACTTGGAAGGGGATCTATCTAAGAGATCCCTGACAGAGAGGGAGAGCAATGTGGAACAAAACTCCAAATCATTTGGAGGGAAAAAAAAAAAAAAGGAGGGGGGACCAGGTTTGCTGGTCCCATAGAGTCCGGTGGAACCACTGAGACTATGGCCTCTAGCTGCCCTTCAGGTCTGGAATTAAACCCACACCTGTGGTTTCCAGCCAAACAAAATACAGGCATATGAGTTGAACATTTACCTCAGGTAGATACACTCCTTGGAGAGAACAATCATGGGAGAAAGAAGGGCTGCTTATGCACAGGGAGACAGCTCAGGGGCCGGGAGTGCATGAAGGGATGGACACTGGAAGAGGTAACAATGGGGAGGAAGTGGGAGGGGAGCTGTTGCATTGTGGTAAACTGTGGTCAATGTCATGAGACAAAGTGTATGTGAACTGCTGTATGGAAAGTGAATTTGCTCTGTAAATCTTCACCCAAATCACAATTAAAAAAAAAAAAAAAATCAAACCCACTGCCATTGAGTCAGATCCGACTCATAACAGCCCCTCCTTGGGTTTCTAAGACAGTTTCTCTATGGAAGTAGATTGTCCCATCTTCCTTCCGAGGAGTGGCTGGTGGGTTTGAACCACCAACCTTCTGGTTAGCAATCAAATGCCTTAGACACTATGTCACTAGAGAGGTCCTTATATGTACAATAATGAAACCAAACTCACTGCCATGAAGTCAGACCTGACTCATAGAGACCCCTCCTTGGGTTTCCAAGGCGGCATCACTACGGAAGTACCGTTTTAATTTATTAGCATGCATAAAATTGATAAGTACATGATAATTAAATGTGCATTTAAAATTAAAATTGTATTATAGTCTTGAACACAGCTATGTTGCCATCTTGAATGACTACCACTGCATTAGATGCAGGGATCAGAATTTCTAAATAATCTCGTTTTCTAACTCCTGGAACAAAATGGGTTTTTGATGGACAATTTTTTAAAAAACCTAACTTTGAAATCATTTTGATTATTTTAGCATTTCTAAATTTGCAATTTAAACAAACACAAAAATTTAAAAGTATAGAATAAAATAAAACAAAATTTGTCCACGAATTGTGATGTTGTTTAGAAGCCAGATTTAAAACAAAAAAAAAAAACAGTTGCCATCATGGAGATTCTGACTCATATGGGCCCTAATAATAAGAATGTCCAAAGTAGTTTATCTATTGTTTAAAAACAAACAAAACATGCAACAACAAACCTTGGAATTGAAAAAAAAAGAAAAAGATAAAAAGTTTTCTGTTATAGCAAAAAGGAGTTTAGGGGCCTAAGGGGTCCTACCCTACGGGAAGTGATGGAGCTTAAAGGATAGACTCAGAGAGGTACAGAGTTGTTTTTATGTGCCGTCCAGTTGGACCCGACCCCTCCTTGGGTTTCCGAGGCGGTATCACTACGGAAGTAGATTGCCCAACCTTCCTTCCAAGGAGCAGCTGGTGGGTTTGAACTGCCAGCCTTCTGGTTAGCAGTCAAGTGCCTTAGGCACTATGCCACCAGAGCTCCAGGTACAGAATACCAAGGCTACAGTTTGTTTTACAGCATCTGTTCTCTGATTTTATTAACCAAATAGACATATAGAGCCACAATATATCTACTTAAAACAAATTGGTAAAATATCCTTTATTTATATGGGCCTTTCCGTGCCATCACCATTCTGAATGGTTCTAATTCAATTTCTTGAATTAGATGCACAGTTTCACTTAGTATTTGGAGATGAAATTCCTTTACTGCACATGAGCAGATCTCTGTCAGATAGTTTTCACTTTTGGAGTTCCTTCATCTAAAACCAGCCTTCTTAGGACAGCATCATCTTATTGTCCATTTAACTTCAAGCAATGCACACAGATATTTTAAAATTTAAGTGAACTAAGGGTAAATTACTTAAAGAATGTTGTTTCATTTCTTGAAATAATTGGGTTTATTTTAGGACAGCATTTCAGTTATTTTTCTTTTAACTTAAAATTATATAAATATATATATTATTCAAAGACTTTAAAGTATCTATCATAATCTCACTTGTAGCACACTTTACAGTTTTTGATTATCTTATTTAATCCTTGCAACAATCCTGAGATATAGTAAAGGACAAACGTATTTGTCCTCATTTTTATAAGGCCCACTTTAGATATTTGACTCAACCAAGATCTTCTAACTTGTCTGATCAAACCAAGTCTTTCTATACCTTTTGTTAGGACAGCAGCTCTTACTCTGGAGTCCTTAGCTGCCTAGATGTACCTCAGAGACTCTCTCAACACACTGAAATGCTATGCCAAATTGTGCATGTTAAGTACATACGTGTATTCAGTAACTTTCATCACATTCTCAAAGGGGTCTGTGACACACACACACAAGATTAAAAACCCCTGCTTTGGGGAATGCCTCACTAGAATTGGGAATCACAAGTTTAAAGACTAAGAAGGTGAAGTCCTTTGGACGTATCCTAATATCCCAAAATCAAAGATTTGAAGTCAGCACCTTAAGAAATCTTTTTCACAACACCTGATTTCCTACAAAGAAAAGCATTGAGTTATTAAATTAAAGAAACGCTGTGTAAAGGAGCACCTCCAACAAATCTTTCAGCCATGTTTACCATTTTCAAATAACAACCAAGGAGACGCTGTCCTGTTAGTAAGTCAGAGGAGTAAAAGAAATAACCTGCTAGGTCAAATTCAAATATAACTCACTCAAAATGTACTAAAAAATGTGATGAAGCAAATAAATGTTTCATCCTGGCATTCCCTCGCAGCTATCAGTTACTCGGCACCACCACGATGCTCTTCATAGCCATTCAATGAATATTTCTGAGCACCTACTACATCTAAGGAACCTCTGGTCATGCAAACCATTAAGCACTCGACTACTCGCCAGAAGGTTGGCAGTTTGAACCCACCCAGACATGCCTCAGAAGACAAGCCTGACAATCTCCTAAAAAGTCCCAGTTTTAGAAATCCCACGGAGCAGTTCTACACCGTAAGTTGGAACTGACTCGCAACCAACAATTATGTCTAAGGCACTGTTCTGGTCCGAGGGATACGGTTTAACTAAAGAGACAAAAATCCTTGCTTTCACAGAGCTCATATTCTACTGAGAGAGTAGAGACAACTACAAAAGAAAAACATGTCACATGATAATAAGCTGATGAAGAAAAATAAAGCAGGAAAGGGAAATATGAGTCCCGGGAAGAACAGGAGTGCCCTTTAGAAAAAGATGGTCTAGCAAGGCCTCGTTGAGAAGGTATATTAGATACCTGGGGGTGACCTTTGAGGGGATAAGAGAAGCAAATATCTGTGGTGTAAGTGTATCAGGCTGTGGGACTAGCAAGTGGAAAGGCTCTAGGTCTGTTCTGACTGAAGGAAGCAAGGAGGCCAGAATGGCTGCAGTTGAGTGAGGGGGAGAGGAGGTAAGGCCAGATGAGGCAAAGACTTTCCTTTTACTCTAGTAACAACTATTGAAAGCATAGTGAATGCAGATCAGAGCATAAGCTCATTGGGCTTTTTTGGCAAATTGCTTCACCTACAGTCTTTTAACTTAATTACCATATTGAGCAACCTAGGTCCAAACAGATGATATTGCAGCCATTGACAGTATGTTAACTTTTTAGGATTTCTACTCAATGGAATTGATCCTTGAGAAATCTACATCCTTGGCCACCTTAAAAATTGAATGATTATTCTATCTCCTTCAAAGCAGATTGGGTTCACCACTGCACACTGCGTTGTTGGATAACTTATTTGCTTGGAGACTCCAGTATGTTTCCTTTTGTGTAAAATGGGAGTAAATATGACCTGTTCTTATCTGGCTTGTAGGTATTTGTGAAACATTTTAAGCTTCTTGGATGAAACTAATATATAGAGTCAATGAAACATCACTATCACACTCTTCTCTAACAATATCCTGCTACTAATTCTGCTTTCTGACAGGACATTTATAATACTACATTGGTCATTTATAACCTATTTTTTTCTTTGACTACACTTTGGCTACGACACTTGCCTGCTAACCAGACGGCTGGCGGTTCAAACCCACCAGCCACTCCTCGGAAGGAAGGTTGGGCAATCCTACTTCCGTAGTGATACTGCCTCGGAAACCCAAGGAGGGGTCGCTATGAGTCGGGGACGACTCGACGGCACATAACAACAACAACAACAACAACACTTAGCAATTTGAAGGGAATACAAAAAAAATAATGTAAAAATAATTGCAAAAAACTCTTTCCAATGAACAAAAAATAATAGCTTTCTTTAAAAACAAAAACAAAACCATAAGCTCCAGGAATACTGTTAATACTGTATTAAAAAAAAAAAAAAAACTATGACTAATTCTTAAATAAAGAAATTTACTACACTCACACACACATACACACACACACACACACACACTTTACTACCCAAAAAGAAACAAAGAAATGCCCCAGGATAAGCTAAATGAACTCTAAATAGCCCAATAGCAGCAACAGCCTGGGGCATGGCTCATTGCCTTCTACTAACCACAGAGATTTATGATTTGAACTCAGAAAATGTTTGCTGGATTTTAACATAGAACACAGAACTATTATATCTACAAATTTGTTTGATGAGGGCTTATAAAAGTGGTATCAACTTTAAAAACAAATCATCATTCAAAACAGTCTGTAGCTTCCTTACCTAAGAATGTTTGTGCACACAGAAGAATTATGTCTGTTGTGTGCTTCTAATTACATTTTTTTTTATTTTACTGTGATTTGGGTGAAAATTTACAGAGCAAATTCACTTCCCATATAGCAGTTTACATACATTTTGTCTCATGACATGGACCACAATTCACCACAATACAACAGCTCCCCTCCCACTTCCTCCCGACAGTCACCTCTTCCTTGTGTCTATCCCTCCATGCACCCCTGTCCCCTGAGCTGTCTCCTTGTGCATAAGCAGCCCTTCTTTCTCCCATGATTGTTCTCTCCAAGGAGTGTATCTAACTCAGGTAAATGTTCAACTCCTATGCCTGTCTTTTGCTTGGCTGGAAGCCACACGTGTGGGTTCAATTCTAGACCTGAAGGGCAGTTAGGGGCTATAGTCTCAGTGGTGCCACCAGGCTCTATCAGACCAGCAAACCTCGTCCCCCACCTTTTTTTTTCCACAAATGTTTTTGAGTTTTGTTCTACATTGTTCTCCCTCTCTATCCAGTGTCTCCTACATAGAGCCCCCTCTGAGTGGTTGACATTGTTAGCCAGGCACCATCTAGTTCTTCTGGTCTCATAGTTGTATAGGCTGCGGTTCGCATGGTGTACCAGTCTCTAAGACCAATTCTTTCCATGAATATGTGGTTTTCTTCATTCTTCTTTGCACTGGACAAGGAGAGACCCATTGTTGCATCTAGATGGCTGCTTGCAGGCTTTTAAGCTCCCAGTCGCTACTCACCAAAGTGGGAGGTGGAACAATGTTTTGTGTAGTATGTAATGCCAGTTGAGCTTGATGTCCCCTGCGACTATGGTCCCGAGCCCACAGGTTCAACTACTCAGTCCCTCTGGGAGCTGGCTATGACTAATAAGTGACTACAACCTTGTCCCTTGTCAGCTCTACTATACACCTGGGAATTCAGATCATACAAATACACTTACAGGATCATCATCTGCCAACCCTATACATGGTCTTGGGTATACTCTCCACTTCACAGACATACCTAATAGTTCAGGCTGTCCACCCATCCTAATTACATTCTAAAGTACATTATAAATTAATTGGATTTTCTGCACATCCATTAACATAAATGTGAATTAACTGTACCTTGCACATTTACTCTGTTCATCTCTTAAAGACTGGCCTCAAAGCAAGATCACAAAATCTACTTTGAAGCCTCTGCTTCCAAGGAACTCGAACGTGAACAGTCAGTGGAATGCATGTTGTTTCTAAGTTTAAGTTCCTATATTACATAAGAAGCTTTGGTGGTGCAACGGTTAAGCGCTTGGCTGCTAATAGAAAGGTTAGTGGTTCGAACCACCAGCTGCTCCATGGGAAAAAGATGTGGTAGTCTGCTTCTATAAAGATTACAGCCTTGGAAACCCCATAGGGCAGTTCTACTCTATCCTATAGGGTCACTATGAGTCAGAATACACTCAATGTCAGTGGGGTTGGTTTTTGGGTATATTAGATAATTAACCATAGGCTGTTTTAAAATTAAGAGAAAGGTAATGAAAACTGTTCTACAAAAAAAAAAAAAAAGATGCTGAGTAAATAAACATTCTGATTTCTAAATGTGTGTGCAAATGGATATAAAATGAGAGAACTAGAAGAAATACAGAGATTATTAGAAGTTAGAAGAGTATTGTATATTCTGGATTAAATTTAGAGTTAATCATCATTTTCATTCTTTTCTATTCTGGAAATAAACTAGCATTTATACAAAGCCTGTATCTGTGTTCTGCTTGTCTCTGAACATCTTAGATATACAGAATTTTAGAGTTGAAAAGCATAGGCTCTGTCTGGGGACAGGTCCCAACTATGTCACTTACTAGCTACATGGTCTTGGCAGATATTAACACTTTGAGCCTCAGTTTTCTTATCTGTAAAATGTGGAAAATATAAGTACTGTATTTCTCTCAGAGAGTTATTACAAGGATTCAATGAGTTAATACATATAAAATGCATAATATAATTTTGGTAGCTATTATATTTTAATCCTTAATTTTACAGACAGGGCATCTAAAGTCTAGGAAGGTAAACTAGTTTGCCCCAAATCACACAACTTCTTAGTGACAGAGTTAGAACTAAAAGTCAAATCCCTCGAGTCACACTTTAGTCACTTTGTCAACTCTACTTTGCTGCACAGTGTTGCCTCTCAGGCTTTGGTGGCTAATTAAAGTCTTTTCTCCCCTCATCTCAAAGACCTCATTTCAGTCCCTGACTACAAATAAAGTAAAAGTGCAAAGACAAGATAACTAAGTGTTGACTAATAGATAAAATTGGGGGCAAGCAGAGACATTGGGCAAAGGGGAATTTGTCCAGGAGGTGTTCACTGCTACCAGCCAATTGGTAAACCACCACTATTCCCATTGTAAGTCTGAAGCCCCAGGGCAATAAATTCTCATCTTGATCATAACTCTATCCTGGGATCCAAGAAAATCCAGGACAACCAGCTGAGCAGGAAGAGAGTGATAGTTAAATAACTGGTGACCCTCTTGTGTTACCCTAAGATCCTCTTGCTTGTTTGCTGTAGAAAAAAGAAGGTTAATTTTGAGTGGTCTCTCTAAGCAACACTGAACAAAGACTGAGAAAGAAAATATGACTAGATGTTTTTAGAAATGGCAGCAATGACAAAATGAGAAATAATGCAAATAAACATTAATAAGAGGTAAACAAACCAGAAAACTGAAAATTAGACAATGCATAGCTCTAGCATGGTTTCCATCTGCAATGGTATAAACCAAGAGAAGAACATATTCAAAAGATAAATAAAATAATAAGAAGTTACATTAACTGTCATTTAGTCCTCCTTATCATTCACCATCAAGTAATTAGGAGATGTAGGCTGTTTCCTTGATAAGAATTTTTGATGATGAATAAGGAATATTCTCATCAGAATAGCAGTGAAAAGTTATCCTAAATACATAAATTGAGTAGAAGACACAGAAACCAAAAAAAAAAGGGGGGGGGGTGTTAAGTAGGAGGATATAGAGGGGAAGAAAGACAAGGATTTTGGCAAATATAGGAAAAACCTAAGAATTATACACTTTAAAGACAATGGCAAATCTTCATAGAGATTTGAAATGATATGATAACATAAAGAAGTAGCTCTTAGGCAAAATGAAAGGAAAGTGATATAACTTGATCACGGCTAAGATGGGAAGTTTTGAAATGGAAAGGAAAGAATTTGAGAAATAAAAGGAAATATAGCAAAAGTAATATTTCCTCATCTAACTTTCTTCTAGTACTTAAAAAGAACATTACAATTCAAAACTTTGAACATATTTTGTAAAATAGATATTACTGTTGCCTAAAAGAAACTTAAGCACAAATATGAGAGATCAGCATCGGGACAAAAATGCATTAAGTAAGGCCTGGCCTTTAATGTTCTTGTACAGTCATTGGATGAAGTTGAGACAAGCAACATATTTTAGACATAATTTGACGATCTATTTTATTATTAAACAAATTGAGGTACATTGTCAAAGGATGTTTCCCTTTGTCTAAGGAATATTAAAATTGGAATGTAAATGAAAATCCAGTTAATTTGGTTCTTATGAAACTATACACATGCTGAATTAATAGAGCAAATGTCAAAGAATATGTGATTTCCTGAAACTCTGAGTATTACAGAAAGCATGAGGTTATTATTATTTTTTAAATCACTGTCCTCATACCTTCACATCACCCAATGCATTGTTGTTGTTGTTGTTATGTGCCGTTGAGTCGGCCCCAACTCATAGCGACCCCTCCTTGGGTTTCTGAGGCAGTATCACTACGGAAGTAGGATTGCCCAACCTTCCTTCCGAGGAGTGGCTGGTGGGTTTGAACCGCCAGCCTTCTGGTTAGCAGTCAAGTGCTTTAGCCACTATGCTACCAGAGCTCCTACACCCAATGCATAGCATCCCCAATTTTACAAAGACCTGATTGCATCTTTGGAGACAATCTTAACAGGCAGCTAGAATAATTAATTGATAGGAGGATATAGAGAATTACCCAAAATTGCTCAAAGTCAATAGAGACAACTGCCCTTAGATTTGTGACACTAGGGTATAGCTATTCACTAAGAAAACCAACATGCTGCAAAGCACAACTCTAGAGACACAAACAGAGCTTCAGTTACATGGAAGAGTTGGTTATCATCAGTTGAGTAAACCTGAGTTGCAGTGTCATCTGATAAAGAACAAACAGCATAGATTCTAGAAGGGTAAACCATGTGCTCCTAACACACTCAAGTTCTCTGAAAGAGTTAATCAAATAGGAGATAAAGAAGAACTGATATATATAATTGAAAAGGTTGTTTTTAAAAAATAAATAAATCCTCTCATAAGAGACTATTAAGAAAACTTAGTAACTGTTGTAGATTAAAAAGTGGTTAATAAGTAATAAACCAGGCCAATACTGAACATCTCCAGAGAGTAATATTAGGCTAGTACACAAATTTATTAGGCCCATGTGGACAGAAGAAGCCTATGTGGTCAGAAAAGGGGAAAACAGACTGAAAACTGACAAGTATGCAAAATTATATTCTGTGAAGCCTGAAAAGTCTTGCAAAATAATTAGATATATGAAATTCCTTCTTGACAAAGTAAAGAACAACACTTTAAGTACACTGATAGCCTCAAAGTTAATAGCTTTAAAAATAAATAAATAAATCAAGATTTACCAGAATGAGAAAAAGGATAGAACAAGAGAAGCTTTGATAAAGACCGATGAAACCATGAATGGCACAGAGAATGCCACTGGTGCCTCTTATTTACTTTTTCCTTTATGCAAACACAGAATTTTTATGTAGAGCTTTATGATCATAGAAAACAATAAATTTAAAATAAAAGAGGAAACTATTTTATGCAGCATAAAATTAATCCACAGAACATGTTGCCACAGCACATTATTAAAGCAAAAAGCTTAGTAGGGTTCCCAAAGACCTCTAAGATACCAAAACATAGCTCTACAGTAAAATAACTTAGGGTGTCAAATTAAAGTGGGCCTCATAACTCATGCTCAGGTTATTAATAGGCAAGATCAGGAAGAAAAATTTTTCCAACTTCTATATTAAAAATTACTTATGATTTGAACTTGTAAGCATTCCTAATTCCATCCCAGAATTCCAAATGAAGTGACAGATGATCTGTTCTGCAACTGGCCCCTGGCCTTGTTCTGACTAATAATACTGAGCTTCTTGACAAAGTAAAGGAACAATACTTTAAGTACACTGATAGGCCCAAAGTTAATAGCTAGAAAAAAAAAATCACAATTTACTAGAATGAGAAAAAGGACAGAATAAGAGAAGGTTTGATAAAGACTGATAAAGCAATGAATGACAAAAAGAAAGCCACTGGTGCTCTTATTTACTTTTTCCTTTATGTAAACACAGAATTTTCTTATCAGAACATACCAATTTTTTAGATACATTTTTCTTTCTCATTTATTTCTCTAAATAACAGAGTCTTCCATTTCACCTGATACTTCTTCCACTCTATTTATCCCAGCTTCAAAATATTGCCTAAGAAGTGATTATGAAGAACCACTAGCCCATGTATATTAGTTAGCCTTCTGATCCAAGGGTTCCACATTTATGGAGGAGGGGGTAAGAAATTAAGTGGTCGAAGCAGTCCCTCAAAGGCTAAGAGGGAGCTATTTACATAGCACATAGTATTTACATTGTGTTAGGTATTATAAGTAACCTAGAGATGATTTAAAGTATATGGGAGGATGTGCACAGGTTATATGCAAACAATGAACCATTTTAAGTAAGAGACTTGTGCATCTGCAGATTTTGGTATCTGTGGGGGAATCACTTGTGGATACTGAGGGATGACTCTGTGTGTATGCGTGTGTGCATGTGTATGCAATCTATATTATGTTTGGAAAGGAGAGTGCCATGTCTCATTTTCCCACCTTCTTTCTCTGAGTAGGGAAAAATCTTAACTCATATAATATTTTGGTTCTACTTATATTACAAAATAAAAATTTGAGCTTGGATGCTGAGATATATAACTGTTATGGACTAAATTATGTACCCCAAAAATACGTGTTATAAACCCTAACCTCTATGCCTGTGGTTATAATCCCATTTGGGAATGGGTTGTCTTCCTTATGTTAATGAGGCAGGATTAGTGTAGGGTATATTTTGAGTCAAAATTTTGAGATTCAAAAGAGATTAAACACAAGGTAGCAAACAGAGGGGGGAAGAGAGATGCCAAACCACATGAAGATTGCCAAGAGCAGAAAGAAGCTCAAAGAGACAATCAGAGTTGATAGAGAGACAAAGAATTCCCATAGAGCTGGCACTCTGAATTCTGACTTCCAACCCCCTAAACCATGAGAAAAATTTCTGTTTGTTAAAGCCATCCACTTGTGGTATTTTTGTTATAGCAACTCTAGACAACTAAGACAATCATATTGAACAACATTTTAACCTTGGTCCAAGAGCTATAGCAAGTGTCCTTTTATAAAATGAATTCTAATCAATAAGCAACATTAATTTGTGGAGTAAGACACAAGACTACCATTCATCTGTCAGTTTGTCATGCTGTGGTGGCTTGCGTGTTGCTGTGATGCTGGAAGCTATGCCACTGGTATTTCAAATACTAGCAGGGTCACCCATCGTGGACAGGTTTTATTGGAGCTTCCAGATTCAGACAGACTAGTAAGAAGCATCTGGCAATCTACTTCTGAAAAAATTGGCCAGGGAAAACTTTATGGATAGCAGTGGAACACTGTACTGTCCAAAGATGAGCCCCTCAGGTTGGAATGTACTCAAAATAGAAATGAGGAACAGCTGCCTCCCCAGAGTAAAGTCAACCTTAATGACATGGATGGGGTAAAGCTTCGGGACCTTTATTTGCTGATGTGGTAGGACTCAAAATGAGAAGAAATAGCTACAATCTTCCATTAATAACTGGAATGTGGAGTATACAATGTACGAATCTAGGAAAACTGGAAGTTGTCAAAAATGAAACGGAATGCATAAAGACTGGTATCCTAGGCATTAGTGAGCTAAAATGGACTAGTACTGGCCATTTTTAATTGGACAATTATATGGTCTACTGTGCCAGGAATGACAAATTGAAGAGAAATGGCATCACATTCATCATCAAAAGAACATTTCAAGATCCATCCTGAAATACAATGCTATCAGTGATAGGATAATAGTCGTATGTTCACAAGGAAGACCAGTTAATATGATCATTATATAAATTTTAGGACCAACCCTAATGCCAAAGATGAAGAAGTGGAAGATTTTTACCAACTTTTGCAGTCTGAAATTGACCAAACATGCAATCAAGGTACATTGATAATTACTGATGATTAGAATGTGAAAGTTGGAAACAAAGAAAAAGGATCAGTAGTTGGCAAATATGGCCTTGGTGATGAAACAATCGAGGAGATTGCATGATAGAATTTTGCAAGACCAACAACTTATTAATTGAAAATACCCTTTTTTCAACAACATAAACAGAGACTATACATGTGGCCTCACTGGATGGAATACACAGGAATCAAATCAACTACATCTGTGGAAAGAGACAATGGAGAAGCTCAGTATTATCAGTCAGAACAAGGCCAGGGGACAGTTGCAGAACAGATTATCAATTGCTCATGTGCAAGTTCAAGTTGAAGCTGAAGAAAATTAAAACAAGTCCCCAAAAACCAAAGTACGACCCTGAATATATCCCATCTGAATGTAGACACCATTTCAGGAATAGATTTGACAAACTCAATACTAATAACTGAAGACCAGAAAAGTTGTGGGATGACATCAAGGACATTATACATGAAGAAAGCCAAAAGTCATTAAAAAGACAAAGAAGAAAGAAATGACCAAAATAGATGTCAGAGAGTCTCAGAAATTTGCTATTGAACATAGAGTAAGTAAAGTGAATGGGAAAAAACAATGAAGTAAAAGAGCTGAACAGATTTGAAAGGGCAGCTTGAGAAGACAAAGTAAAGTATTATAATGAAATGTGCAAAGACCTGAAGTTAGAAAATCAAAAGGGAAGAATACACTCAAGTTGAAAGAACTGAAGAAAAAAAATCAAGCCTTGAGTTGCAATATGAAAAGATTCTATGAACAAAACATTGAACAATGCTGGAAGCATCGAAAGAAGATAGAAGGAATAGAGAGTCACTGTACCAAAAGAATTGGCCAACATTGAAACATTTTAGGAGGTAGTATAGGATCAAGAGTTGATGATACTGAAGGAATCAACAGAAGAATGGATAACCAAACTATGGTACATACACACAATAGAATATTATGCAACACTAAAGAATAATGTAGTATTATTTCTTATCAAATTGACTTTAAGACAAAAACCATCATATGAGACAAGGAAAGACATTATATAATGATTAAAGGAACAATTGAACAAGAAGATATAACCATAATAAATATCTATGGACCCAATGAAAGAGCCCCAAAATACATAAATCAGACTTTAAAAGAGTTGAAAAGGCAAATAGAT
>NW_006922421.1:414843-430738 GCF_000298275.1 Orycteropus afer afer
CCTTCCGAGGAGTGGCTGGTGGGTTTGAACCGCCAGCCGTCTGGTTAGCAGGCAAGTGTCTTAGCCACTATGCTACCAGAGCTCCCGCACTAAAGGCATTGGTGCAAAACAAACCTCTAGGAATTGACAGAATACTCATTGAAATGTTTCAACAAATAGATGCAATGCTGGAAATGCTCACTCCTTTATGCCAAGAAATGTGGAAGACAGTTACCTGGCCAACCAGCTGGAAGAGATCCATATCTGTGCCCATTCCAAAGAAGGGTGATCTAACAGACTGCAGAAATTATCAAACAATGTCATTAATATCACACGGAAGTAAAATTTTGCTGAAAATAATTTAAAAATGGTTGCAGCAGAATGTAGACAGGGAACTGCCAGAAATTTAAGCCAGATTCAGAAGTGGACATGGAATGAGGGATATCACTGCTGCTGTCAGATGGATCTTACTGAAAGCAAAGAATATCAGAAAGATGTTTACTTGTGTTTTATTGACTATGCAAAGGCATTCAACTGTGTGGATCATAACAAATTGTGGATAACATGGCAAAGAATGGGAATTCCAGAACACTTAATTGTGCTCATGGGGAAATTGTACATAGACCAAGAGGCAGTCATTTGAACAGAACAAGGGAATACTGCATGGTTTAAAATCAGGAAAGGTGTGCATCAGGGTTGTATCCTTTCACCATACTTATTTAATCTGTATGCTAAGCAAAAAATCTGATAAGATGGACTATATGAAGAAGAATGTGGTATCGGGACTGGAGGAAGACTCATTAGCAACCTGCAATATGCAGGTAACACAACCTTGCTTGCTGAAAGTGAAGATGACTTGAAGTATTTACTGATGAAGATCAAAGACTATAGCTTTCAGAATGTACTACACTTCAACATGAAGAAAACAAAAATCCTCACAAGTAGAACAACCAATAAGCAACATCATGATAAATGGAGAAAAGTTTTGAGATGTCAAGAATTTCATTTTAACTCCATTATTAGGGATAACAAACATTAAACTACAAGTAAATAGGTGGGTAAATGGGCTGAATTACCAGGTATGTCTAGGCAAAAGAGAATATACCCATGATATATGGTACATACCCATGATATAAGGTTGGTAGATGATATTTCTCCATACATATCTGTATGTGCTATAAGAATATCCATATAACTAGAACTAACAGGGTGCAAAGTTATGGTAATTTCTTAGGCACAGTCAACCACCCTGACGGAGTGAGATGTAGGACCTGTGGAGTCAGGACCATGGTCTTGGGACATAAAGCTCAATTGGCATAACACAAAAATGTTGTTCTACATCCTACTTTAGTGAGTAGCGACTGGGATCTTAAAAGCTTGCAAGTGGCCATTTAGGTGCAACAATGGATCTCTCCTCCTCCAGAGCAAAGAAGAATGAAGAAAACCAAAGACACATGGAAACAATTAGTCCAAGGGACAGTGGACCATAAGAACCTCAGCCTATATGACCATGAGACCAGAAGAACTAGATGGTCCCTGGCTACCACTGTCAACCACTCGGAAAGGGATCAGTGCAGGAGGTCCTGGATAGAGTGTGAGAACAAGTGGAACAAAATTCAAAATCATAAAAAAGACCAGATTTACTACTCTGATAGAGCCTGGTGAGACCCCCGAGACTACAGATCCTACTTACCCTTTAGGTCTGGAATTGAACTCCCTCCTGTGGATTCCAGCCAAACAACAGACAGGCACATAAGGTGAACATTTATATCAAGCAGATACGCTCCTTAGAACAATCAATCGTGGGAGAACAGAAAGGCAGTATTTGCACAGGGAGATATCTCAGGGAGCAGGCATGAATAGGAAAGGACATAGGGAAGAGGTAACTACAGGGAGAAAGTGGGAAGAGAGCTGTTACATTGTGGGGAATTGCAGTCAATGTCATGAAACAAAACTGCTGTATGGAAAATGAATTTGCTCTGTAAACTTTCACCCAAATCACAATAAAAATTAAAAAAAAAAAAATTCATTTTACTTGGATCCACAATCAACACCCATGGAAGCAGCAGTCAAGAAATCAAATGATGTAGTGCATTAGGCAAATCTTCTGGAAAAGACCTCTTTAAAGTGCTAGAGAGCAAGGGGTGTCACTTTGAGGACTAAAGGTGTGCCTGATCCAAGTCATGGTATCTTCAATTGTCTCATATACATGTGAAAGCTGGACAATGAATAAGGAAGACCAAAGAAGAACTGATGCCTTTGAATTATGGTGTTGGTGAAGAATATTAAATATATCATAAACTGCCAGAAGAACAAACAAATCTGTCTTGGAAGAAGTACTGCCAGATGCTCCTTAGAAGGGAGGATGGTGAGACTTTGTCTCATTTACTTTGGACATGTTATCAGGAGGGACCAGTCTCTGGAGAAAGGCATCATGCTTGGTAAGGCAGAGGGTCAGTGAAGAAAGAGGAAGACTCTCAACAAGATGGATTGATACAGTGGCTGCAACAATGAGCTAAAACACAGCAACAACTGTGAGGATGGCACAGGACCAGGCAGTGTTTCCTTCTGTTGTACCTAGAGTCACTATGAGTCGGAACTAACAACGACAAGAATACACTAGAATGACACATTAAAAAGTTCAGCCCTCTAGGCTCTATCTTGATCATGGGCAATGAGCAATTGGTCTATGAAATTCTATGGCCCCAGACAGTTCATAAATTCAATACAGGGCTTAGAACTGGTTTGAACTGGCTCAATAATGGCTTATGCAGCATAAGTGGAACAGATTCAAATTTGCTGTAAAACGTGGGTATACTGGAATGATAACTGTACGGGAAAAATTGCAGGTCAAAGCCCTGGAATAGGAGACTCAGAAGAGATGTAATGAGTCCTTTCAGGAACCTGATGCAGTAGATTGGATTATTGCCAGGACTGTGGAGCACAACTCACATTCAAAGCTATGCAGTTGGGCACGGGCACCACTGTTTCCATCTCTGCCGGTCAAGAAATTTGGTTGCTATGCAGTATGGGCGCACGCGTGCATACACGCACATGCACGGACACACACACACACACACACACAGACATTGCCCTTGTTTTCTAGGATGGAGATGAAGTTTCTATCAGGGCATCAATCTGTAATTTTTCCCATTCCACTTATCATTCCGGTATGCCCACATTTTACAAATTCGGCTTCATTTGCGTTTCACTTTGCTGGCCATGACTGAACTGGGGAAGAACCAGTTTGAAGTCCTGATTCAACGCATAAAGAGTAGGCTGTGAATAAATTATAGGCAAAACTCAGAGACAGAAAGTTTAAGAAAATGAGTCTAAAAAAGTTGTGGATCAATAAAAAAAGATGCTAAATTTTAAACTTTAAAAAATAATAAAACAATGTGTGGACAAGACCAAAGTGATGAAGAGACACTTTCACAGCTTGTGTCCATTTTGTAATCCAGTCCTCTACATTTTGGGCTTAGCAGTAGGGTACCATACGTGAGGTAAGACCAGCCATAGCATTAAAGTTTGACTACATTTTAAGTGACACAGTAATCAAATATGCTCCAAAGGCATTCCAGAATTTCAGGATGCTGCTGACCATTAAGATCAATCATCTCCTTAGTGCTCACTTCAAATTTAAACAGGATGTAAAGTACAATCCTCAGGTCAATTAAATGCAAGCCCATTTTGTTTATCATAAAACAGTGTTAACAATCAGTTGCAAATAAAAATCTTAATGTGTGCCTAAAAAGGAAATGTTAATAGCAGAGTTAGAAATAAGAAGACAGTCTTCTAAAATATAGGATTTATATGTTTCTTTTTTAATATAGAATTTGATTTAGAATGCCAGTAAGGCACTATCTTTAAAATGGAACAAATAGTCAAGCAGTTGAAACTCTTGTATGATATTTGCTTTGGGAGACAAAAGAAGAAAGGTATATTTCAAACAGATGGAAGGTGAAATATAGTAAAGTTATCCTTACCTGCATTAATTTTCCTTCTGCTGGAGTGATTTCAGCAACACCAGCAAACACACCCTCCAAAGTGAGATTCAGCTTTCCTGTGGGATCCATTTTCAAGGGGATCACTCTGATGATAGCTTTCTGCTCTGATCTTTCAGACTCCACTGCTGCTGCCGGTACCAGTCCTGTGCGTCCAAAGCCTGCCTGCAGGGTAGCCATCAGCAGCCAGGGCCAGAGGGCAGCCAGCTGCAGCTGGTGGCCACCACTCATGCTACCAGCTGCAGCAAAGCACTTCGGCCATACATACTGCTTCCACTAGCTAACACCAAACGCAGGTTCCCAGATCCAGACAAACGGAGGAAAAGTGAATTTATGCTTCAGATTTGGAAAGCCTAGTCGTAGTTTTGGCCCTTTTTCTAAAGTATATTCCCAAGAACAGGTGGCATTCCTGATGGAGCCGAGAAGAGAGTGTTTTCAGCCCACTTCTGCTGCAGGTATGTCATTTTCTCCCATCTTTACCCTTCTAAGTAAAGATATCACAACTTCTCTTTGGAATTTCCAACTTTGCTTGAGCTTGAATGTCACATCATGAATTTTTATGTCAGATCACTTGCTGTTGGTTTTCCATATGTATCAAGTTGCTGAGCCACCGAACCCAATGTTCTTGAACAAAACAAGGCAAAAGAAACGGCTAAGGCCAGGCATCCAAGTTGAGAGTTAAGAACCACCGTTCAGAAAATGAAGAGGTAGAGTTTTTGAAGTCACAAAACTTGCTCATGGTAAATGACTAAAGACCTCAAGGAGAATTTTGTTTCATAGGGGGAGGAGAGAAAAAAATAATAAAACAAAATTTCAGGCCGCATCTTGAGGAATTTCCAAAGATGCTACAACATTTATTCAGAAAAGTTTCCACATTAAACTCTTTCAGTGTAGTCAGAATTCTAGGCCCAGTGAATTTATCTACTTTTCATGAACTTGGTCATACTATAATTTTTATGTTCTACCAAATTTGTCTATAAATGAGGAGCTAAAAGTATGCCTTCACATTTAATAATATAATCCTGAGCACCACAGCCTTTTCCAACCTTCATAATTAGGAGAACATTTGAAAAAGTTAGCTTTCCAATTATTTTTCCCAGTTAAAAGTCATATTTCTACCCCCATTTCCTTTCTCTCAGGGATTCCAGCTTTTATTCTCCAGCTTGAGAATGCCAAGCACTGTGATTTCCCATGAGATGCTTTTGGAAACTAGTATCCAGATCTCATAATCTGTAATTTTCTAGGTTCATAAGAAAAACAAAAGACTATTCCTAACACATTTTCAAATTCCTTGAGGGGTTGGGGAATAAAAGGTAGGGGGGTAAGGAGGTGATTAGTCACAGACTCTGAGTAGAACACCCTGAAAAAGTGGTTCTGTGCTATATCTAGGCACATTTGAGAATCTGGGTCATTGTACTACTACTAAGATTTTTAAATATGTACCCTAAGTAAACACAAATGCACTTCCCCCACAAAACCCCGTGTTCGGAGGTCAAGCTAAAAAATCGCATAGAGTCTCCAGAGTAAGCGCTGAAAAGCCAAGCAATTGAACATGAACCTGTTACATAGATTCTTTTCTTTTGCTGAGGCAGAGGGAAAATTTTAAAAATATATATTCAAAAGAAATCTGCAAACCTGTTTGCTGTCGGGCCCACTGGAATCCACGGGGGGTGAAACCAATTCAATTATGCTCTTAAAGATCCTGCTCAAAAAGGTTTCAACTGCTTAACCAAGTACACTCATTCTTCCACCTTCTTACTCTGCAACCAAACCAAGTGCCCCACACTGCAGGTAGGGGCCGAGAAATTCCGCAGCCTGAAAAAATAATCCATGCAGGTCAAAGGCAGAAACTTACTCCAGGTTAAGAGCTAGTGTCCCCAAAAACTCTGAAAAACACTCATAGAGGCTCCAAAATCATTCCTGAAATCTCCTAACAAAAGTTCTTTTTCTCCCCGAACAGCATATACAATGATCAAATCTTGAAAAAGAAAAGAAGGAGCAAACACATCAGCAACACTTCACTACCAGGAACACAGAAAATCCCAGAGGGAGAAGGCAGTATCTCTGAATCATGGATGGACTTGGAAAGTTCGGAAGGATTCCAGTGCTTCTCCCTAGAGGAGGAAGCCTGTGGTTTGTAATTGGTGTTCTAGCTCTGACTCCCTCCCCTGGGACTGCAATCACGCTCTCTACCTGCTGACACAAAGTGAGGGTGGAGCAGCTAGAAGCAACCACCCCCACCCCGTCCCTCCTCCTCCTGGCTGGCCAGGGCAAAGGCTTGGGTGCGCGCACACACACTGACTTATCCAGACATGTTCATTCGCTCTCTCCTCTCTCAGCTCCTCTACTCCCTCTATTGAGCCAAAGACAAACTGCATCCAATTCAATTCTCAGTACCCTTCTTTGAGCAAGCACGCTCAAAAAACAAACAAACTCACTGACATCGAATTGATTCAGACTTTTAGCGACCCCCATTGGGTTACCAACTCTGTAAATTATTATGGAAGCAGACGGCCCCATCTTTCTTCCACAGAGTGGCTGGTGGGTTCGAACCATCGACCTTTTGCTTATCAGCCAAATGCCTTACCACATAAAAATTAGGGTCACTCGGACATCTAAGCATAGATGGTGATCTGAGGAAAGAGTTAAAGAAAAAAGAAAGAAAGAAAGAAAGAAAACCCAGAAGATGAAAGAATGGGACACAAGGTTTTATAAAGTCAAAGAGAGTTCTACTCTTTCTGGGTTTTGGAGTCTGTAAATGACAAAAAGTCAGAATAAAGAGATCCCAGGCTTGGGCAATCTACTTCCGTAGTGATACCATCTCGGAATCCCAAGGAGGAGTAGCTATGAGTAGAAATCGACTCCACGGCAGTGAGTTCGGTTTTCTTTTTTGTATGATGTGTTGTTGTTTTGTGCTGTCGAGTTGGACCCAACTCATAGTGACCCCTCCTTGTATGCTGTAGTACTTAATTGCTGTCTTAAGTCTGCTGCCCTGGGAAGGGCTGTTATGCCCAGCTATTCCTTAGTTCTTCTTGTTGTTATGTGCCATGGAGTCAGCCCCGACTCATAGCGACCACTCCTTGGGTGTCCGAGGCAGTATCACTACGGAAGTAGATTGCCCAACCTTCCTTCTGAGGAGTGGCTGATGGGTTTGAACCGCCAGCCTTCTGGTTATCAGTCAAGTGCCTTAAGCACTATGCTACCAGAGCTCCTGCTCCTTAGTTCCTAGGAATTTAAAATCAGGTAGATCTGCACAGAGCTTTCAGATCAAATTCATGTCAGAAGTCTGGCATCCAACTTTCGCATCTTAAACAAACAAAAAACAAACTCACTTGTCTTTGACTGAATCTGACTCATAGAGACCCCCATCGGGTTTTGGAGGCTGTAAATCTTTAGGGAAATAGATAGCCCCATCTTCCGTCTGTGGAGCAGCTGGTGGGTTTGAACTGCTGACCTTCTGGGTAGTGCTAAATGCCTTATCCACACCTATCTTTCCAAAAAGAACCACACTCACTGCCACTGAGTCGATTCCAACTCATAGTGATCCCCACTGGGTTTCCAAGGCAGTAAATCTTTATGGAAGTAGATTGCCCAGTCTTCCTTCCACAAAGTGGCTGGTGGGTTTGAACCGCCAGCCATCTGGTTAGCAGTCAAACGCCTTAGGCACTACACCACTAGCGTTCCTTTCCTAATACTATGGATCAGACCTGTGCCCTCAACATGAGATTGCAAGTAAGTCTATATCATGAATCTGAGCAAAGAGGCAAAATATGCTTAATGAGAAGAGTATAGACAAAAAGAAACCTAGTTTTGGGGCTACACTCATGACCTGTAATCCTTCTAGAAACCTTGTCATTAGAAATAATGCAAAAGTTTGTAACATATGTTTCTAAAGTTTGAGTTTTCAAATTTACCCAATTATATTTGACCATGGCCATTTTATTTTTGAACTGCTGCCAATAATCTTTCAGAATTGAATAAACCTGTTAGATCATCTGTAAAATGTGGGTAATAATTGCATTGTAGGTGTTTGTAAAGATTAAATGACATATATCTGAAAGCAAAATTATGAACTATTCATCTTGAACATTTTACCCATAGAAAGCTTAGTTTCAGAATTTTACATGCAATAATTAACATAGAATAGAGAGATGTATTCTAAAGTAAATTCTTAATTTAGCACTTTCTCTCTTGGAGAAATCGTAAGAATGCAAGTATAGATTTTTCTGTAGGTCTTTTCCCTGTTGCTATTAGGTGCCATCAAGTTAGCTGACTCACAGCGACCCTGTGTACAACAGAACCAACACTGCCTGGTTCTGCACCATCCTCACTTCCTTGCTATCCTTGAGCCCATTGTTGCAGTCACTGTGCCAATCCATCTCATTGAGGGTCTCCCTCTTTTTCACTGACCTCTACTTTACTAAGCATAATGTCTCTCTGGGGACTGGTCCCTCCTGATAACATGTTCAAAGTGCATATTCCTAAAGGATAGGAATGGCTCTAATTCTCCAGAGAGAATTTTTAAAAATCTGTTATGGTTTTACACTTTTATTTTATATATGCCATGTAGTAGTAAAGCATAAAGCAAGCAAAATACGTATTATTACGTATCTTTGATACGGACTTTGCCTTACTTATTTATACTTGAAACTTGCAAAGGAAAGAGACCCAAATTCAATAGTAAACACACACACACACACACACACAGATGAAAGAAGGAAGAAAGTCACAGATGTGATTGCCCTCTTTTGAGGAAATCCCAAGGTCTGGAAATGATGACATGTATCATGAACCTGGAAAGCTTGAAATACTCAGGATCAAACCAAACAGTGTAGTTGATACACTTAATTTATTTACCAAAAACCAAACCAAACTCATTGCCATCGAATCAGATCCAACTCATAGTGACCCCTCCTTGGGTTACCGAGGCAGTATCACTATAGAAGTAGATTGTCCAATCTTCCTTCCGAGGAGTGGCTGGTGGGTTTGAACAGCCAGCCTTCTGGTTAGCCGTCAAATGCCTTAGGCACTACACTACCAGAGTTACCAGAATTGACAAGCAAGAAAATTACTCTCCAGCTTCAAAGTTTTGGAGTGCTCCTTCAGGAATTGACATAGTGACCACAACACTTCCACAGAGATGTCAGAAATATCTTATCACTATGATAATGAAATGTCCATCTCACGGACATCTACTACCTAATCATACACACGGAACATATCATTCTTGAGGATCAACTTTTGCATTTGGATTAAGTAAAATTACTGAAGACCATTGATCCTTTTCTGAAAAACTAGGTTTCTGTAAAACATATCCTGGAATTTTCCTTATCCTTAATGGTATTAAAAAAAAATTGTGGTGAAAATATACATAAGAAAACACATGCCAATTCAACAATTTCTATAGGTACAATGCAGTGATATTATATTCTTCAAGTTGTACAATCATTATCTCTAAACTTTTTCAAATTATTCTACCAATATTAACATAAACTCAATGCCCCCTAAGCAGAAACTCCCCCTTTCCCCTCCGTCCCACCCCTGATAGCCAATAATAATTTTTTTTTTCAACTTTTTATTGTGATTTGGGTGGCAGTTTACAGAGCAAATTCATCTTTCATTCAACAACTTATACACATTTTGTTTCATGATATTGATTGTAATCCCCACAATGTAATAGCTCTCTTCCCACTTCCTCCTGGTGGTTACCTTTTAACCTGTGTCCTGCTTTCCTATGCAATCCTGCCTTCTGAGGTTTCACCCTGCTGAGGTTTTCTCCCTAAGCTGCCCTTCTGATCTCTCAAGGTTGATTGTTCTAAGGAGCCACCTTCCTGGAGTAGTTGTTCACCTTGCAGGCCTGTTTTACTGAAAGTTAAGCCACAGGAGTGAGCTGATGATTCCAGGTCTGAAGGGTGACTAAGGGCCATACTCTTGAGGATTTCACCAGTCACTATAAGAGCAGTAAGCCTGGTCTTATTATTTATTTAATATATTATTTTGAGTTTTGTTCCACATTTTTCTACCACTCTATCCAGGATCTCCAATTTTGATCCCTTTCCAGTTGGTTGCCAGTAGTAGCTAGGCACCATCTAGTTCTTCTGGTCTCAGGGTCATGTAAGCTGAGGTTCCCTTGGTCTACTAGTCCCTTGGACTGTTTCCATTCATCTTTGATTTTCTACACTCTTCTTTGGTCTAGACGAGGAGAGACCAATTGTTGCATCTTAGATGGCTGTTCACAAGCTATCAAGACTCTAGTCGCTACTCACCAAAGTAGGATGTAAAACAATGTTTTTGTATACTATGTTATGCCAATTGTGCTTGATATCCCCTGTCACCATGGTCCCAAGCCCACAGGCCTAGCAACTCATTCCCTCAAGGTACTTAGTTGTGGCTAAGAAGTTATAATAACTTTGCCCTGCTAGCTCTATTATATATATGGGCATTTTTATAGCACATACAAATACAGATGTAGAAATATCTGCCAAATCTGTACATGGTCATAGCTATATTCCTGTTTGTCCTTAATTTTAAAGATTCAATTTTTGTTCAAATGCAAATGGAAAAAAAAAAAGCCAAAGTATATATTTTTAAAGTCAGTTCTTTGAAAAACAGAGTACATCCTCTTTTGAACTTTACCATTATGATTAATGGTCATAATGATTGGTCACCAATCAAACAGTAAAAACAAGCAAGACAACAAGTCTAGTTGGAACATTCACTTTATTGCTGACTGACAAATTTATCGGTGCTTAAGGTGCTACAATACTGAGGTGCTAGACAGGAACTTTGTTAGTATGTGTCAGACCCCACCGGCTAATTCACATGAAGATTTTACTTCATCTTCTGTCATTTTGCCCAAGTCAGTGATGATAGCTTTAGTTGACAGGTACCAGGCATGAGCATACAGTGGGAGATCCAGCTCCTTGGTCTGTTATATTCATATATAAAAAAGTTTGAAAAGCTGATTAAGGCATTTTATTAATTAAACCTTAAAACCACCAAATTTATGCCAAAATTCCTGCTTGATACATGTTCCTCAAAAGATACCATATCTTTCAACATATACAGAGCCAAGAAAAGTATACTTAAGGGAAGGTGCATCACTTACACAGTGTTATCAGTTTATAAACATGACAGAAAAAGACAAAGTTCCTTCATTTTAAAATTGGGTCTCTTCTTCATATATTCTGCCAAAAGATACAGTCTGGCCAAAAGATGTAGTAGTCTAGATAATTTTTTCATCTTTTAAACCTTGCTAACAAAGACAAATAAACGCCTATCACATAGACATCAACTAGTCTAATCAAATGGACCAGACAAGTTGCTTTTCAGAACCTATTTTCATATCTAAATTGAGTCACTGTAGACAGTGTACAGAGCTCATCCTTTAAAATAATGATCTTCAAAAACACTTCTAGGGCTTGATATCATTGGGAAGGCACAATACAACTTAAGAAATGAATTAAATTATACCCACAATGGCTAGTATAGTACTTACTTACATCTTTCATTAAGTGCCTTTTTTAATTAGTTTCATAGGAAACTAGGATTTACTTTGTTTCTGAAAATACTTATTAGAAAAACTGAGGCAAAATTCAGCAAGAAAATTCTAGTCAATTTAGAAGACTTTTAGAGAATTTCTTGCTGTCATTGGATGAGCAAGTGAGGGATCAACTACAGCAACTGGACATCCAAGCTATCTCTCCTCCTAGTGAGCCAGACCTGAAACTAGTTCCACAATCCTTTTACTCAAATTTAGGATTCTACAGGTGAGATAAACTAAAAATGTTACTATATATCCCACTATTCAAAATTATCTCAGAAGCTTAAACCAGATATAAATTATTAAAAAATACGAGAGGCATACCTTCTGCTAAATAACTACCAATCAGTTTTTCCCAAAATTTGTATAAAATATCTTATATAGGTGAGGATTTATACTTATTGAATGTAAAAATCTAAGAAAAAACTGTGTTAAATTCCTTAATGTTTTTGTTTATACATTGTACATTTTCCTTTCAAAATAAAAATATCATACATGCATCCTTTATCCCTCAATCCTGAAATACTAATAAAAATATAAAGCTTTAAAACCTTTAAATCTACCAGCATTTATAAATATAATTGTATCAAACAAGTTAAAGACTTTTCTTTAGAAAACATTTAAATAAGTGGTATAGTAACAAAAACCTTCTTACCATTTCTGATAATGTATCATTAAAATTAAAGAAAGAAATGAAAACAGAAGAATGCTCCCACTAACAAAGAAGAGTCAGGGGCTGTTAAGTGTGATGAATGGCCCAAGTCCAGCCACCTTGCAATTGAAACAGAATGCTGGGTTAGGAAGTAAGAGCATTTCCTGTTTAATCACTTAGAAAATTAGCTCGTTCCCAGAGTTTCTTCCCTAAAATCCCTGTCCCAGTTAGACCTGTGATCTTGGTGACCTCATATGCCTTTGTTTCTTACACAATCTTTAAAGGGATCACACTGTGACTTGAAATAGATAGACTGAACTCCCCACTGGAGTTGTGCCGACTACAGTTTGAGAGTGGCAAGGTGACACATCTGCACATACACACACATCATTCTCCAGGACCCTGGATGTGGCAGTTTTCAGTTGCTTCTTGACTGTAACAGAAGGCCAGGGCTTTTCATTTGAAAGGGATCTGGGCAGCAAACAAACAAACAAACAACAAAAAAAAAACCATAGCTGCTGGATGTTTAGTAGTTTATCAAGGTAAATAATCTGAACAGCTCTAAAATATACCAAATTTCCCAATTCTCAATTAACAAAATTTTCCATTAACAAAACAAAAAACACGTTTTCCTTAACAGAACTGAAAAAATCCCAACAGTGTGTCATGTGCAAGGCTAGTCTTCCTCCAGCTACAGCTAGTGCACAATGTTGTATCTGTCATCCATTCCTCACTCTTTTAATTCTTCCTCCTTCAGAAAGTGCTCTTGCTTGCAGGCCACGTCTACCAGCAGATGAAGATCTAGAAAGAAAGGAGGATTGTTTACTCAGTCTTAGTCTCTCAGGCTGTAGAGTTTTACAGCCAAGTCTTCAGACAAGAAGCTGTCTATGTGTCTCACCTGTAGAATTAGCTCTAAAATTATATTGTCCCATTAGATTTTCGATTTTAGGGCATGCCTATAATTAAAGCACAGAGATGCAGCCCAGTTGTTAACCAAAAGGCACCAATAAAAATTGAGGTTTTTCTTCTGTCAGTGGTGCAGCCAAGCCTCTTTTCATTTAAATTGCCTTTTATTATAAGTAAAAAAGAACAAGTGTCAAAAGGATCAAAGTAAAATATACACATGCAAATAAAAATTCATTTCTTCTTTGCTATAAGGATAGGTAAACCAAACAAAAAAAACCAAACTCACTGCCATTGAGTCGATTCTGACTCATAGTAACCCCCTTTGGGTTTCTGAGGTGGTAAATCTTTACGGAAGTAGACTGCCCAGTCTTCCTTCCAATAAGGATAGGTAAGTGGCACAAATAGTTTGCACTTGACTACTAACCTAAAGGTTGGCAGTTTGAACCCACCTCACAGCACCACAGAGGAAAGAAAGACTTGGTGATCTGTTTTCACAGAGATTACAGATGAGAAAACCCTATGGAGCAGTTCCATCCTGTAACAGTGGGGTCGCCATGAGTTGGAACTGACTAAATGGCAATGGGTTTGGTTATCTGTTGTTTTTTTAAATAAGGTTAGATGGGTGGGTTGTAGAAATATGGAAAAGTAATTAATGCCTTCAGAAAAACCATGTTAAAATAAGTAATTATTCTCAAAGAAACAATTACCAAAACCAAACTCACTGCCATCAAGTCGGATCCGGCTCATAGCGAACCCTCCTTGGGTTTCTGAGTCGGTATCACTATGAAAGTAGATTGCCTACTCTTCCTTCCAAGGAGTGGCTGATGGGTTTGAACTGCCAGCCTTCTGGTTAGTAGTCAAATGCCTTAGGCATGACACCAGAGCTCCTAAGGAAACAATTAGTCCAAAAGATTTATGAGCCTTATCCCCCACTAACCTGAAACCACAAGAATCTGATGGTGCCTGGCTATCATCACAGACCACTCTCACTGGGATCAAAATAGAAAGTATCAGATAAAGTAGGTAAAAATGGTAGAGCAAAATTCAAATTCATAAAAAAGACCAGACTTACTAGTTTAACAGAGACTGGTGGAACCCCCAAGACTATGGGGGTTATTAGGCTATTAGAACCCTTCTAATTTAGAACTGAAGCCACTCCCAGATTACCTTTCAGCCACATAAAACAGCTATAAAATGAACAAGAATACCTGGGACATGCTCCTCAGAACAATCAAATATATGCGACTAAAAGGGCAGTTATTTGCCCAAAAGCAAAGCTGAGAAGGAAGGAAGGGGCAGGAAAACTGAGTGAACAGAAATAGGGAACCCAAGATGGAAATAGGGAAAATGCTGACACGTTGTAGGAACTGCAAGCAATGTCACAGAACAATCTGTGTATAAATTGCTGAATGGGAAACTAATTTGCTCTGTAAACTTTCACCTAAACCACAATAGAAGTTTAAAAAAACAAGTAATTACTACTTTTCCAAAGTTGATTGCCTCCATACAATCCCTACTTGTTGACTAACATTGCTGAATTCTTGTGAAAACATATATCTGAATCATCTGTGAAGAAAGAAGGAAAGCATAACCTTCACAGCGGTCAAGAGACAAACAGTGATTCATTAAGAATAAAAAGAAGGGACTTCTGGTAAGATGGAGGAATAGGCAGATAAGTGACACAGACCCTCTTCAACAAAGAAAAGAAAAACCAATTGACAAAGATACAGAAAATAATCCTGGAGCCCTGAGCTTTGAAAGGAACTATACAGAAGTGGATTAGGCACCAACTAGTGGAAAAACCTGAATGAAAACAGTGAGTACAGAGATGGCGGAGCTGTGGATTGTCAGTTACTCTGACGGGACCAACAGCCTGAATATTTCCAAGTGGTGTTGGGACCTGAGAATTGATCCAAAGATCAGCTGTGGTCACCAAGGGCTGCAGGGATGACTGTGCTGGTGGCCTATGACTAGGAAGGGAAACAGCAAGGAAGGAGACAACCTGAGCAGTTGACTTTCTGTTGTACAGAGGGTGCAGCCATTTTTATTGTTTACAAGCGGCAGCCATTTTGGATATTTAAAGTGACCAAGGGTGAAGCCATTTTGAATGGTTACAAGCAGCGGCCATTTTGGATACATAAAGTGACCGAGGGCATAGACATTTTGAAACTTTACAAGTGGCAACCATTTTGGATTTTAAAGTGACAGCATTCTCATTCGGATTCCAGGGACCTAAGGATAGGCTCTGTCTGCCAAGGTCAGCAGGGACATACAGAAGGCTGACAACAGGAAAGGAGACAGGTGGTGAGTGTAAAAGTGCTGTCAACTAGTGAATAGAGGAGCACAGCACAGTACCCTGCTTGCATAGATAACATACAAAGAAAACAAAAATCGTGGGCAAGTCACTCCAACATACAATCACCAATTAAATATGAACACAAAAACGTCACAATGCCTTGGAGATAACAGAGCATCACAGTCCACACAAAAAAGCAAGATAAAGCAGGAGAAACACGGGACCAGGATATAGACCCAAAATACATCCCTGAGGAAGACGCAGCACTGGAACTCCCTGATAAGGAATTCAAAAGAATTATATTTAGGTATCTTCAAAGGATTGAGAGACAGATTAAGGAAAACACAGACAAAATCCTAGAAGAATTCTGGAAGAAAATACAAGAACAAAATGACAAAATAAATGAAAAATTAGAAATGATCCTAAATCTACAGATAGAAATCCAGAAGATTAATACTAAATTGTCAGAAATAGATAATACATTGAAAGAACAAAGGACTAGAATTGATGCAATG